>NC_142936.1:19203838-19328838 GCF_046866305.1 Octopus bimaculoides | reverse complement strand
ATATATATCTTTTACTCGTTTCATTCGTTAGACTGTGGCACCGCCTTGAAGAATTTTAGTTGAATGCTTTGACTCCAGTACTTATCTTTTACCAAGCCTGCTACATATTCCATCGGTCTCTTTTGCCAAACCACTGATTTATAGGGACATAAACACACTAACACAAGTTGTTGAGCAGTAGTGGAGGACAAGCACACACACACACACATGATGGGCTTCTTTCAGTTTCCATCTACCAAATCCACTCAAGGCTTTGTTTGGTTGGCCTGAAGCTGAAGTAGAGGACACTTGCTCAAGGTGCCATGCAGTGGAACTTAAACACACACACACATGCACACACACACGCACGCACACACGCATGCATACACACACACACACACACACACGCATAGCGTATATCCTTTACTTTCAATTGTCTTATATTCCAGGCTGTGACATATTATCATAGTGTTAAGTTATATTCAGTTTTCAACATTTCATTGATAGCTAATATCATTAACACACACACACACACACACACAAGGTGTCATTTCTTGCTTGGGATTTTGGTAAATAACTTGTGCCCAGGATGAAATCTCAGATGGAAGAGATTTCCATTTGATGTAATAAAGAGTAAAAAGAAAAAGAAAAAAAAAATGGAAAAAAAAATGTGCAGACAAATAAAGAAAAATGAATAAACTTAAGTGAAATAAGCTAAAACCTCTCATGTCTGGCTGGTGTGTGAATTATATCATCAGCAAATATTTTAATTTACTGTTTCTAGGTTATTTGAGAGGAAAGCTCTCTTTAGAATGGGTGGTCGATCTACATTTCTACATAGTTTGTCGTGCCTCCTTATTCTCACACATCTATATATACATGCAACGTATACATTATGTGTGTGTGTGTGTGTGTGTGTATATATATATATATATATATTCCAAAAGGCAGCGAGCTGGCAGAAACGTTAGCACGCCGGGCGAAATGCTTAGCGGCATTTCGTCTGTCTTTACATTCTGAGTTCAAGTTCCACCGAGGTCGACTTTACCTTTCATCCTTTCGGGGATGATAAATTAAGTACCAGTCACGTACTGGGTTCGATCTAATCGATTGGCTCCCTCCCCCAAAATTTCAGGCCTTGTGCCTAGACTAGAAAAGAATATATATATATTCATACACATACATACACACATGTATATATATATATATATATATATATAGATATATATATATATATATATATAGACACATGTGTGTGTGTCTGTGTGTATATATGCATGTATGTATTTATCATCATCATCATCATCGATTAATGTCTGTTTTCCATGCTGGCATGGGTTAGATGGTTTGACTGAGGTCTGGAGAGGCAGTGGCTGCACCAGGCTCCAATCTGATCTGGCAAAGTTTCTACAGCTGGATGCCCTTCCTATTGCCAACCACTCCGAGAGTGTAGTGGGTACTTTTTACATGCCACTGGCATGGGAGCCAATCAGGGGGGGGGGGGGGGCATCAGCCCCAGCTACAATATTGGTTTTACTTGACTCAACAGGTCTTCTCAGGGATATTCTTAACAGGGCCAGACATGCGTGGCTGCGATCTCACGTTAGTTGCCGGGTCTTTTCAATCATAGCATATCTCCAAAGGTCCCAGTCTCCTGTCATTGCCTCTGTGAGGCCCAATGTACGAAGGTCTTGCTTCACCATTTCATCGCATGTCTTCCTGTGTCTACCTCTTCCACAGGTTCCTTCTACAGTTAGGGAGTGGCACTTCTTCACACAGCTGTCTTCATTCATATGCAACATATGGCCATACCAGCACAGCCACCTCTCTTTGCACACCCCATTTGATGCTTCGTATGCCAAACTTTTCTGTCAGGGTGCTTACACTCAGTCGTGTGTGCACACTGACATTAGACATCCAGCTGATCATACTAGCTTCATTTCTTTCAAGCCTACACATGTCCTCAGCATTCGTGGCCCATGTTTCACTGCCATGTAGCATGGCAGTTCGCACACATGAGCAGCTCGCACACATGCTCATGTATTTATATGTATACATATGTATACATATGTATATATGCATGAATATATATGTATATAAGTAAAGATGTGTGCGTATGTATATAAATACATGTATAATATATTATATAACGTATAATATATATATATATATATATATATTTAAAATGCAGAGACGCCTATAATAGGACATGGTAAATAAAATAGGACATGGTAAATAAAATTTCTAAAATTTTCTTTGCTACCCTATAATTTATTATATATATATATATATATATATATATATATATATATATATATATATATATATATATATATATATATATATATATATATGTATTATACACATGGATATTTATACTCACTAGGACACACTCATGCAATATGACTGGAGTAGTGGAGGATACCTTGAAGAAAGAGGGTTGTTCGTGCTCAATACACACACAGTAGAGACTCATATAGTAGTGAGTCCAAAATCTTCAATCAACTCAGCAATGATTAGACAACAACTCCCTCCAGTGTTTGAAAGTGTAACCAATATAAAGTATATATGAATGTATTGAAAAATGAATGTAAGATAATGATGTGTGTGTGCATACATCCACACACAGACTGTTGTTCCGGCAGCTTGCTACCTCCTGCTGTCTATCCGGTTGACTCCAAGAATTTGTGTGTTTTTGTGCTTAACATATGCATGTACATTTGTATATATATAATACAGTATAGGGATATAGTGAGTAGTGAAAAATTATAAATTTAACAACCTGTTGAGTTGTGATGTTTATAGGGTAGAATTGCTAGAAAATGTATTTTATTTTGTTATCAGTTGGATATGGAGAAGTCTATCCTCTCAGACTGGTTAGGATTAATGTGGTTTGAAATTCTGTTGAGAAATTTGGGTCCAAACAATGACTTATTAAAGGTCTCATCACCTGAAGAAGCATAATTTAGAAAACTGTTTTGTGTATATATATATATATATATATATATATATATATATATATATATATATATATATATATATATATATATATTGAGACAAAATTTGTGTGTGTGTTTGATTATTTTACATCTGTTTTACTATACTAATGTCCTTCCTGTTGCAAACCTCTTACAACATACATGGACATGATGTACCCATTCTAAATCTGGCTCTATGTACAGTAATGTACAGACACAAACACACGTGTGTACACATGCATACACACACTAACTTTGTTGAATAATTTTCCACAACTAAAGGTAACTTGATTTGTACAAAAGTGTTAAATTTGTTCTTTATACAGTACTCAGGGTTCAGGGATTATTTGAATTTCATTAAGTTACCTGTGGCTTGTACTCAAAGAGAGAGAATTTTGATTGTAGCAACATTCATGAGCATCAGGCTGAAAACCTGATGACTTTTCAGGCATCCATCAGTTGTACTTTCTCTCCGTACAATCAGCATACAACTGACTACATAGAATTTGAGTAGCCCTTCTGTATTCTCAGTATTGTATGAAGATGATGTCTGTGTGTGTGTGAAGGCGCATGGCTCAGTGGTTTCAGCATTGGACTCACAATCATGAGGTAGTGAGTTTGATTCCCGGACAAGGCTATGTGTTGTGATCTTCAGTAAGACACTTTATATTTCACGTTGCTCCAGTTCACTCAGGTGTAGAAATGAGTTGTGATGTCACTGATACCAAGCTGTATCAGCCTTTGCCTTTACCTTGGATAACATCAGTGGCCTGGAGAGGAGAGGCTGGTATGCATGGGTGACTGCTAGTCTTCATAAACAACCTTGCCTGGACTTGTAACTGAGAGGGGAACTTACTAAGTGTAATCCCATGGTCATTCATGACCGAAGAGGGTCATATATATACACACACACACACACACACACACACACACACACACATACATGTGGCCATTCACTGTCATGCTATCTCTGTGATTTCAATTTGCCTTTTATGCATTTGTAGTTCAGACTGTGAACACTACTTCTTGTCTGTATGTCTGGTGCCACATAAAAAAACAACCAGCCCACACTGTAAAGTGGTTGGCATTTGGAAGGGCATCCAGCTGTAAAAACCATGCCAAAATTGACCTCACCTGTGTTGATGCCACATAAAAAAAACACTTGGTCTACTCTGCGGGGTGTTTGGCATTAGGAAGGGCATCCTGCTGTAAAAAACCTGCCAAAACAGACAAGTCTGGTGCAACCTTCTGCCTGGCCAGCTCCTGTCAAATCATCTAACTCATGCGACCACAGAAGGCTGACATTAAATGATGATGTATATACTTTTCCGTGTGTGTATATATATATTTGCATGTGTATACGCATCTGAAGCAAAATTTTATGGCTGGATGTTCTTCCTTTTACTAACCTGTACAAGTTTTCAACTAAATTCTTTTTATTCCACAAAAATGTTGAATGAGCAGTTGTAATGTCAACAAGCAATAGAAAAGTTTTCATTCTCTCCCCCACCTCCACTGACTGCAGTTCTGTCTATTAACCCATTGGCATTTAAACTGTTTTATGCTAAAACTGACCAGATCAGGCCTCTCACAGCTACCCAGCAATGTCATTCTAAAAAAAAAAAAAACAATTATATCTTCAAAATATCAAAACTACAAGATAATACAGGATTAATTTTATAAAATGTGCATAAATAAGTATTACATTTGACTGAATACTAAAGGGTGAAAGCTACTTATAAGGCATTAATAGCCCCCAAAACCTGAGTTAACTAATACCTTAGTGAATTTAGCTGTTTGTCCCAATCAACTCAAACTTCAATACACATATACAAGCATACCATCACATCATCATTTATTGTCCACTTTTCTGTACCTGATGGAATGTGTTGAGACAGATTTTTCTGCAACAGGTACCTTTCTGTCTCGACTACCCTCACCTGTTTCCAATTAAGGTAATAATATTTCCTCATTGCCAGATGTGTTTTCACAGAAGGTTGGAAGCAAAGGAGACTGCTTGTATGACAGTGATGCTCATTTCCAACTATCATATGACATCAGGACCAGGAGACAGTTACAGGTACACACACACACACACACACACACACACACACACACACACACACACTTTCTGTTTACTAACTTGACTCATGAGAGGCCTTGATGACACTTAGTAGATGACACTTGCCTAAGGTATTATACAGTGGGACTGACCCTGAAACCATGCCTACATGCATGCAGCATGCACAAACACACACTCAGGCTTATATATACATATATGTGTGTGTGTGTGTATGTATGTATATATATATGTGTGTGTGTGTAACATGTAAAAAGCACCCATGCCAGTGACACATAATGGACCCCCATGCCTGTGACACGTAAAAAGCCTCCATGCTGGTGGCATGTAAGTGAACCCCATGCCAGTGACATATAAAAGGGCAACCAGTACACTCTGTAAAATGGCTGGTGTTAGGAAGGGCATCCAACCATAGAAACCAAACCAAAGCAGACAACTGGAGCCTGGTGCAGCTCTGGCTAACCAGCTCTTGTCAAACCATCTAACCCATGCCAGCATGGAAAACAGACGTTAAATGATGATGATAGAGATATACGTACACACACATGTGTATACATGCACACAAAATCAGGATTTTTATTAAAGTGATGATATGTTTGAAACACGATACTGATAGAGTCTCTGATTAAGTTATTTCTGTGATTTCTTTGTTTTAACTATGCTAATTTAAAAAAAAAAACGTACATAAGTATAATATTGTAATATTTACTTAGTGATTGTTTTATCACCACCTAAACAAGTAGAGTGAAATTTAACTCTGATGAAAAGGTGTAATAAGATTGAAACATGCCTAGTGTTGATTCCAGTACATACCAAAACGGTTAATGATCATGCTTCATTTTTCTCAGCATACAAATATTTCTAATGATACTTTTTATGTTCATTACCCTAAATATGATAACGCTAATTTGTTCTATCCATTATCTTGTTCTCTGATAATTAGGCAACTTTTATTCACAGAAATCAGAAAGTGGTTTTTATCAAGAACTGTTGTAGCAAGTGTGTCTGTGTGTGATAAAGAGTCAACAGTAATGTAGTTCCCATTTTTCCTCTCTGATTCCTTCTGTCTTTCTATTTATTATCTCTCTCTCTCTCCCTCTCCCTCTCTCTCTCTCTATTGAATGAGGTGGTGGGGAAAATTCTGTTATATCCATTAAGCTGCTCCTGGTAAGAAACCTGTCCTGAATCCGGGGTGAGACGGATTTGATATCTGTATTAACATGGACCTTTATTTTATTTATTTATTGGTTTCCTAGGGCTTAGAGTACAACTCAAGAACCTACTTAGATTGGTAGGTAAGAAAGAGACGGGGTGGGGGGGAGACCTAAATTAACTTTATCCCACATCTTTTTGCTTTCTCTCCATGATCCACCCCCACCTTACATCAACCTTCCCTTAGCCCGTTCCCACCCTCCAGAAATGGAATGGGGTGGAGACAGAGAAAGAATGGTGGTGGTGGTTTGTGGTGGCTGGTAGGTTGGTAGGTCGGTTGGTTGGTTGGTTTACTTGGCTAGACAGGCATTCCACATACTTTTCTCACACTGCTGGTGGGAATCTGAATGATGGACAAGGTTGTGAATGGAGTCGCTGTCAAGTGATGGTGGCGGGCAAGGAGGGAGAGGAGACAGTGTATACTACTGCTGGAAGAACTGGAAAGTTGTTGTTGTTATTATTATTATTAAACTATGTTTCTAACTCTGATATTACATACAGACTTTATAAGAGTTGCTTATTTGGAAACATTCTCAGAGAAAATTGGTAAAAAAAAAGAAAATGAAAACTAAATAAAAAAAAGAAGTTGAATGGGAAAAACTGCTAAATTTGTAACTTCACTATATTCATCACCAAGTTCTTATCTTTTGTCTCTCTGACATTGTTGTGTAGACAAGAGGAATGGTAAGGGGTGATGGAATAATAGAGTTAGTAGAGGAATTCCATCAGTCTAAGTTGTGAGTTCAATTCCTACTGTAGGTGATGTTGGCTTTTTTTTTTCTCTCTCTGTGATTGAAAAAGTTTAGTACCAATGGCTTTATCTTCTATGATGAAACCTGTTCTTGAAGAAGAGGTTGAGCAATAGGGTCAGGAAAGTGCCTATAAACTCCGTTTTTGATCCTGTATTACTAGTAAGATTGTGGAGATGTGTGGCCTAGTGGTTACGGTGTTGGATTCCTGATCGTAAGATTGTGGTTTCGATTCCTGTATTGGGCAATGTATTGTGTTCTTCAGCAAAACACTTCATTTCTCATTGCTCCAGTCCAGTCAGCTGGCAAAAATGAGCAATTCTGTGATGGACCAACATCCTGTCCAGGGGGAGAATATGTGCTCCACAGAAACTGGGATACCATCCCCATGAGTCTATATCATGCGAGAAAGTTTTTTATCTACCTTTTTTATGTAGTAAGATTGAGTTATCTTCAGGCGGGCCATCTCGATCAAATGTCTGCAATAGAATGGAACATGGCTAAGATCACCCAAGAATCAGTTGCTGATGTTAAACTGAGCAACAGATAAAGTCTACCACCCACATACCCATGGCCTTTACATCCTTGCCACTCCACAACTTCTTAGAAATTATTATGAATGATGTTGAAGTTGATAGTTACTCTACATGTTTTATGGTGCATCCTAAAATCATAAACTTAGACCATACCGAGAATGAATATATAGAAACTATATATATGCTTTAAAACTATATATGCAGTGAACAGGTCGTGGTCTTAAAGTGACGAAAATATTTTGACACATTAAATTTAAATGTTGAAGTGAATCTAACGGTTTTTTTGTGTTTCTTAAATGGCTTATAAACACCTTCCATGCTGCAATTGTTTATATATGCTTTAAAAGTTAAAATGTCCAGATCTACTCTACCAATGGAGTGCTGACATGCTATCTTGATAAATACACTTATTTCAAATAACAGAGCTATTAAACCAAAGACTTATCACTGAAATGTACACACTGCTAGTTACACAGCCACCACTTCACCCAACACCACCACCACCTCCATCACTGTCTATTTTACCATATTGCTATGGGTGTGTTGGACCAGGATATTCCAATAAAGTACAGCAGTGAAATTGTTTAATTACATTTTTGAGCAGTAAACTGTGAAATTAGACTTGGATTGGTGAGCGAGACTCTGTGTGTGACTGACAATGTGTGTGTGTGTGTGTGTGTGTGTGTTTGAGTCTTGAGTCTGTGATTGTGTTGTGTTTTCATTGTTTGTTTACCATGTGTATCAGTGGCCATGCTTATTGTATGTATAGTGGATCTATTTGTGTGAGTGGTTATGCATACACACATACCAATGTGTGTGTTCTCGTGCCAGTTGTGTATGCATGTGTATGGAATGCATCTGATCTGTATTCAGGTTCTGAAAACAAAACAAAACAATAACAACCAACTATCAGCATCTTATGATAGTCTGCTGACATTACCAGTTAGGCTTCTGTGCAGTTGGTCCCACTTCAAATTACTATTGTCTGTTTACTAATAGCATATCAGTGACTTTTCAATTGCCTACCAGATGGACATTTCTGGTATTCCTTTTCAACAACTGCAGACACCTTTCATTGTCTCCTGATAGACTTATTGTCTTCACATACAAACTTGTCCCATCATGTGATAATCTCTTATTTGTTGTGGTTTGGGACACAGTTATTAATCTATTAGTCACTTTTGATACACAAACACACATTTGTTAAAAGTCATTAATTTGTACTAATGCTCTAAAGTCTCCAGTCATTATTAACACTTCAAAAAGATCTTTTTGTTTTTTATTGAAACATAAAATATGTATTTTAAAAACAAGGGGAGCCAATTGTTAGGATGGCCTTGTCACCTTGTGGCCTGGAAGAGCAGCAGTTTTCCTCTGTTTGGTAGTTATAGCAAAAGAAGTGCAGTAGATGTAACCGAAACAACTAATCTCTAATCTATTTTTTACAAGTTCTGCTTAGAGAGGGCAGTTCTATGCTCCAGTAGAACTTTGTAGAAATTTGTAGAAAGGTGCTTAAGAGCTCAGGTTTATTCTCAGCATCTACCGGTAGGTTTACTCTTTTACTCTTTTACTTGTTTCAGTCATTTGACTGCGGCCATGCTGGGGCACCGCCTTTAGTCAAGCAAATCGATCCCAGGACTTATTCTTTGTAAGCCTAGTACTTATTCTATCGGTCTCTTTTGCCGAACCGCTAGGTGACGGGGGACATAAACACACCAGCATTGGTTGTCAAGCGATGGTGGGGGGACAAACCCAGACACACAAACAAACATACATATATATATATACATACATATATACGACGGGCTTCTTTCAGTTTCCGTCTACCAAATCCACTCACAAGGCTTTGGTCAGCCTGAGGCTATAGTAGAAGACACTTGCCCAAGGTGCCACGCAGTGGGACTGAACCCGGAACCATGTGGTTGGTAAGCAAGCTACTTACCACACAGCCACTCCTGCGCCTATAGGTTTAGGAATATTACATGAGAAAGGGTACTTAAACATTGTAGTCCTGAAACAATCAAGGTATCTTACATGGTTCTGCTGGGTTCCTTCATTGGCCCTAAGTTGCAGTTAGCCTCTTTGGGACCTTAGTCCCATAGTTGTATACTGTGCGTGCCATTTCTAATTTTCTTTTCTCATTCTTCTTCTTTCAATGTAACTCCTTGTCTTATGTGACCTACTTTTGTAACAAAAATACCTTGTGGTATTTAGTTATAGCTATATATGATCCCAGACACACACATATACTAATGTACATATGTATATTTGTGACACAGCATATATCCTGAAATTATCACTTAACCTAGAATAGCTTGTTTAAATACATAGTGGATCTTGTCTTACTGAAAGGTCATGTGTGACATTTTTTTTCAGGTGCTACAAACACTAATAACCAGACAACACCAGTAGATAGTAATACTTGTAAAACATTTTCCTTGTATTGCTTTTCTTTATTTTATTACCATCAATTAAACTAGATAATTATTTAATGAGCGTTGATTTTTTTTGTTTTAGTTTTTTTTTTATGTGCTTGTGTGTTATTGAGGTTATATGGTATTAAGTTTCTACCGGCTTTCTTCATACCAAACAAGGTTAATTGATTGTTAATACTGTTGGTTTTTATCGTTCTGGCAATTAAATATTATCTTATCCTTTCATGGTCATAGTCGCCTCTAACATGCCATCTGATTTAACATCACCTCTTGATCCTGGGGTCACTTTGCTGCAGGCATTCAGATCACACCCACAATTTCATACCCACATTTTTTCCTGGGTGTCAGCATCTGTCTCGGCTGAAAGTAGACCATTTCACTCCCAACTCATTTATATCTTTCCTCTTTTATTTGTTTTAGTCTGTGGCCATGCTGGGGCACCATCTTGAAGGGTTTAGTCAAACAAATTGATCCCAGTTGTTATATATATTTTTTTAAAGTTTGACACTTATTCTGTCTCTTTGCTGAACTGCTAAGTCATACAGAAATAAACAAACCATCACTTGGTGTCAAGTGGTGGTGGTGGTGGGACAAACACAGACATATACGCACATGCACAATATGAGGTTCCACAGTTTCCATCTACCAAATTCATTCACTAGGCATTAGTCATCCCAGGGCTAAAGTAGAAGACACTTGCCTAAGGTGCTATACAGTGGGACTGAACCCAAAACCATGCAGTTGCATAGTGAGTTTCTTAATGAAACAGCCATGCTTGCATCTATGAAAACTGAAATAATGCACAAAATTGAAATACTTATGATCTTTAAAACAGAAGTGAAGCTTACTCTTTTACTTGTTTCAGTCATTTGACTGCGGCCATGCTGGAGCACCACCTTTAGTCGAGCAAATCGACCCCAGGACTTATCCTTTGGAAGCCTAGTACTTATTCTATCAGTCTCTTTTGCCGAACTGCTAAGTTACGAGGACGTAAACACACCACACAGACACACACACACACACACACACATATATATACATATATACGACAGGCTTCTTTCAGTTTCCGTCTACCAAATCCACTCACAAGGCTTTGGTCGGCCCGAGGCTATAGTAGAAGACACTTGCCCAAGGTGCCATGCAGTGGAACTGAACCCGGAACCATGTGGTTGGTAAGCAAGCTACTTACCACACAGCCTCTAGCTAAATATATGTGAAATGCAAAGACTTCTACTCTTCCCCATCTGCCATATGACCTAATACTTTGTGGCAGATTGTACAGAATAGTACCAGAATAGAATGACTATTGCCATATTTCATCTACAAGACCTGTGGCCTGCTCCCAAGTGTTTGATTGGCAACCAGCACTGTAGGTAGGTGTTGTCAAACAGAAGTGACAGGGGATTAATCAACAGCAACAACATGAATTTAGTGACTTTGTATGGTGTGTTGAAAGTGAGTTAGCACAGACTCAGTAATGTATTGTCACTGAAAGCCAAAATGCAACAAATAGTTCAAAAAAGTCTGGAACAGGCAGACATCATCACCATCACCATTGGTGTGCACATTTCCATGTTTGCATGGGTTAGGTGGAATTTGTTGAGGCAGATTTTCAGTGGCTGGATGCCCATCCTGTCACCACTCTGACCTGCCCCAAGCCAGTTTCCCAGAGCTAGACATGTTTTTTACAGAAGACGAGAAACAAATAAACCTTGCTTGTAAGGGCTATTTTAAACCATCACATGATGTCTGGACACGGGTACACACACACACACACACGCACATGATAGGCTTCTTTCAGTTTTTTGTCAACCAAATCCACTCAGAAGGCTTTGTTCGGCCTGAGGCTATATTCTTTTACTTGGTTCAGTCATTTGACTGTGGCCATGCTGGAGCACTACATTGACACCAGGACTTGTTTCTTAAGCCCAGTATTTATTCTATCAATCTCTTTTGCTGAACTGCTAAATTATGGGTATGTAAACACACCAACACCAGTTGTCAAGGAGTGATAGGAGGAACAAACACACATAAATGCACACACACACATACACATACCACAGGTTTCTTTCAGTTTCTGTCTACCAAATCCAAGGCCTTGGTCAGCCCACGGCTATAGTAGAAGACACTTGCCCAAGGTATCATGGTGTGGGACTGAACCTTGAAACATGTGGTTGGTAAGCAAGCTTCTTACCACAGCCACACCTGCACCTATATTGTAGAAGACACTTGCTCAAAGTGGTGTGCAGTGGGACTGAACCCAAAACCAGTGGATGGGAAGCAAGATTTTTAACTACACAGCCATGGTTACAACTTGTATATTTAATTGCTTTTGATGCACTTGAATAGCTAACATCATGTGCAGGTGTTTGCAGCATAGCTAACTGGCTGTTCTGTGTTATATAATGTGATTTGGGTTCATGCCAGGAATTCCTTGTTGTCTTCATAAAAGAAATTTTCTTCCTCCATATAAAGAATGGACAATGCAAAGTATGTTTAAGTTTTGATATTTCTGTCAGCTTGCTTCCTCATCCCCACAAAAAAATCAGAACTTTCTTTGTTTCACAAACTTGTATCAAGTGGTGTTTCTTTCTTTCTTTCTTTCTTTCTTTTTTTTTTGCCAATGCAGACCATCATTAGATTTCTTAGACTCTACTGATGACTTTTTTGGGGTTTTTTTTCTTTCTTGTACATGACACATATGTGAGATATATTGTAGTGAACAATTGGCTGTGAACATACAGAATCTGCATACTTGGAGAGAAATTAGCTGAGTTCAAAATTGAGAGAACAGTGATAAAGTGATTTAGCATGAGAGATAGATGATGTTAAATTGGTGTCTAATGTCCTTAATGGTGTCTAAAATCTCCTTCCAGTTAATATGTATCAGTCCACTACTCTCACTTACCATTGCCCAACTCTTACTATCTACCCCTTGCCTTCCTTTACAGTCACCCATCTTCATTGCTAACTAATTCTGCTGCTCATTCTGTCATTCTACTCATTCTGTCATTCTGTCATTCTGCTCATTCTGCTCATTCTGCTGCTCATTCTGTCCCTTTACCATCTCAATCTCCTTACCAACAAGCAGCATGTAACTTCCAGAGTTTCTCTTCCATTGTTCTCTCCCCCTACTATCCTCTCACTCCTATCATTTTGTTTCCCTTGTATCACACTCACACTGTCTCCTTCTTCTCTTCTTCTCACCCCTTTCTTAACGTTTTTCTTGAAAGAGTGGAGACAAAATAGAGAAGAGAATATTCTCTAGACTTGCATGGGACATGACAGCTCCTCCAGTGCTGGTGTCTTGATAAAAACATTTGCAGTATACTCTTTGAAGTGTTTGGCAAATGAACAGAGATAATGTTATCTTGAAGGAGATGTGACATCCTTGCTATGGCTACTACTATGATAAACCTTGCTGGAAATGGACTGTATGAATAAGACATAGTCCTCTGACCCACCCAGGAAGAGACAGTAACTACTAATAAGAACTGCCTACTACTTTGATAGTCTGTTCAATCCATGTGAGTATAGAAAACAGAAATAAACCGTAAAGTAAATAAAATGTTTCCAAGAGCCTGAGGAAGCTTATAAATGGAGTTCCAGTTTGTAACGGATACATCACTCAATCAGTATTCCTCTAAAATTATAATGACTATTCCCATAATCTAGATAAAGTACGGTGTGTAGAATTCAGTGCTCTGCTAATGAAACATCTGGCATAGATAGTATGGCCTAGTGGTCGTAGGTTCGATTCCCAAATCGAGTGGCACATTGTGTTCCTGTGCAAAGCCCTTCGTGTTGCTCCAGTTCACTCAACTGTAAATGGATAACCCTGCAATGCATGGAATAGCCTTTCAATCAAGGGGAATGTTGGCCTGTTTGCCTAGCCAGCAGGATGGCATCACTCAAAAGCTAAAACAATGTAAAGCACTTCAGGATCGTGCAATGTATAACAACATCTGACAGTCTGGTCAATCATGTGTATATATATATATATATATACACACACACGCATACACACATATATATATATCATCATCATCATCGTTTAAGGTCCGCTTTCCATGCTAGCATGGGTTGGACGATTTGACTGAGGACTGGTGAACCAGATGGCTACACCAGGCTCCAATCTAACTCTGCCAAATCAGATTGGAGCCTGGTGTAGCCATCTGGTTCACCAGTCCTCAGTCAAATCGTCCAACCCATGCTAGCATGGAAAGCGGACATTAAACAACAATGATGATGATATATATATATATATATATATATATACTGGAGTAAGCACATTAATGTGAAACAAGGTGGGGAAAAAGAGTACTCGAATACCAGAGTACTTATTTAAAAGCACCAGAAATATAACAAAAGCTGTTACTCAGAGTTTCACATTCCCGTTCGTTGGACAGTTTTAAAATGGAACTGTCTGACGAACAGGAGCGTGAAACTCTGAGTAACAGCTTTTGTTATATTTCTGCTGCTTTTAAAATAAAGTATATATATATATATATATATATATATATATATAGGCGCAGGAGTGGCTCTGTGGTAAGTAGCTTGCTTACCAGCCACATGGTTCCGGGTTCAGTCCCACTGCGTGGCACTTTGGGTAAGTGTCTTCTACTATAGCCTCGGGCCGACCAAAGCCTTGTGAGTGGACTTGGTAGACGGAAACTGAAAGAAGCCCGTCGTATATATGTATATATATATATGTGTGTTTGTGTGTCTGTGTTTGTCCCCCCACCATCGCTTGACAACCGATGCTGGTGTGTTTACGTCCCCGTAACTTAGCGGTTCGGCAAAAAGAGACCGATAGAATAAGTACTAGGCTTACAAAGAATAAGTCCTGGGGTCGATTTCCTCGACTAAAGGCGGTGCTCCAGCATGGCCGCAGTCAAATGACTGAAACAAGTAAAAGAGTAAAAGAGTATATATATATATATATATATATATATATATATATATATATACTGCCTTTCTGGTGTGTAAGCAGTAGACTTTTATACTTCTAAGTCATTTGTTAAATCTGCCCATTCATGGATTCATGGTTGTGTAGTTAAGAAGCTTACTTCAACCACATAATTTCAGCTTCAGTCCCATTGCACAGCATATTGGGCAACTATCTTCTACTATAACCCCAGGCCAACCAAAGCCTTGCGTGTTAGTTTGGCAGGAAATTACAGCAGCCTGTTATATGTAATAAGTCTGTGTGTATGCATGCATATTTATGTTTATCTCTCACTGCTCAACAGCTGGTGTTGGTTTGTTTACATCCTTGTAACTCAGCAGTTCAGCATAAAAGAGACAAATAGAATAATTACCAGATTTCAAAAACAAGTCCTGGGGTCAATTCGAATGACTAAATATTCAAAATGGTGCCCCAGCATGGCAATAGTCCAGTGACTGAAACAAGTAAAAGATAAAAGAATATCGAATAACAGCTTGATTAAAAAAAACCCAGCAAAAACAAATCAAAGAAACAACCCCCAAAAATGTGAACGGGTGTTTATACAGTTTTTATTTACTAATAAAGTATAGCTAGAAGAGTTGGACATTTATGGTCAAAAGATATGGAGTAACAACTGTAACAAAATAGAAACCTGTGGCTTATGAGACCAAAAATTTACCCTTGATTCTCCAGGTCATTGTAAATTTTCAGTTAAATTTCGGACATGAAATAATATTTTCTAATGAAAAGAAACACACTGAAACCTTAGTGACAAACGAATGATAATGGTGGTAGTGACATTGATGTCAGCAGGATTTTTTTTACTAAACTAGTTTACTTTCATTTTGGATGTGTCAACTTTGAATGGCCTGGACAAGGAAGCTAATTTGATGAAACATAATGATTGATAAGTATGGTTTATAAGGATGTTTCTATGTGAATACATGTATCTTCTTGTTAGCAGGCATGTCTCCTTATAGTAATATGTACTGACATTTTACCTTAACTTATGAATGAATTGAGGGATGGTTCAGTATTTAAGCAATTTTATATTGTTATCCCTAATTATTATTGTAATTATCATCATCTGCTTTACTATTACAGATGTTAAATTTGAAAATTAGTCTTAAGATGAGGTTATTTCTCAATTAACTTAATTGTTTATTGGTGCAATTATCTCTCGGTTATTGGGCTCTGCCATTTGTTATTGTAGTAAAATATGCTGCAAAAATTTGGGAAATGCAGTTAGCATGTTTGGTATGTGTCATTGATAGGTTTCCTGTTGTGAAAACAAGACATGATTTTTCTCCCATCATGCCTCAGTTTTCTGAAAAGCACCATCTTCAAAAACTATGAAAAAAAAAAAAAGCCCCAAACATATGAATGTGCATGTACTGGCCCCTGTCATGTGGTTAAAATGTTTGCTTCTACTTATTACATGACGTCTTAAGCAAGTATCTTCTATTATAGCTTTCTGTTGGCAATTGTCTTGTGAATGAATTTTGGCAGCTGGAAACTGTTGTGTAGCAAATAAGAATAAATTGGTGCATTGGACAAAAACACCTTGTGGTCTTGTTCCATCCCTCTGCATCTAATATGGAATTAGTCATTTGTTAAAATAGAAAATCTATTTTAGCCCTCTCTGAGGAGTGAGCAATTTTCATCTAATATTCATCTAAACTAAGTTTCCTCATTGCTCACCAGACTATAGATGGTGTGATCTCAACTAGAATCAGTTTTTTAAATGAAGGAGTGGAAAACTTTAGTACCAAAAACAATTTGCAAGTACTTAAGAACCTTGGGGAGAAAAAATAATGAATCTTTAATTTTATATATTCATAGATATGTAATACATATTTTGGTTTTAAAACTTAAACCATTTCCCTTCTGTATAATTTTTTAAGAGATTTTGTCAGTGGGTGGTTTTAGAAATGTAAGTGAAATTTTGTTTGTGTTTGAGGGGGGTTCCCCACTCCTGTTCTAGATGAACACACACACACACATACAGAGGGTGCTCCAAAGTTTCTGGCTTTGGGTAAAAGAAAATACAAGGCGGATCAGTTAATTATGATTTTATTCAACATATTCCCCCCTCAGATTCACACACTTATTGCAGTGGTCCTTCAGTGTTTCTAAGCCCTGTAAAAGAACTTGAACAGTTGAGCCACCATCCAGGCCTTTCGCAATTCCCTTAAAACCAGGAACTTTTCAGCACCTCCTTGTGTGTATGTATGCATATGTTTGTGTGTGTGTTTGAATGAATGAATGAATAACAGCTGCTGGTTCCACAACTTATGACAAACTGCAATTCTTCCCTCTGTGACCTAATGTTTATATATATATATATATATATATATATATATATATATATATATATATATATATATATATATAAAGGCACAGGAGTGGCTGTGTCGTAAGTAGCTTGCTTACCAACCACATGGTTCCAGGTTCAATCCCACTGCATGGCACCTCCGGCAAGCATCTTCTACTGTAGCTTTGAATCGACCAAAGCCTTGTGAGTGGATTTTGTAGATGAAAACTGAAAGAAGCCCATCGTGTATGTGTGTGTGTGTGTGTGTATATATATATATATATATATATATATATATATATATATATATATCTGTTTGTGCGTGTGTGTCAGTATCCCTTTGCCTTGACATCATGTGATAGTTGTAAATGAGTATCTCATCATGCAAGCAGTGTTCTTTTGTTTTCAATCTTTCTTAAAAACATGTCCGGTTATATGGAAATACTACTTTACTTGGAAACAGATGAGGGTTGATGACAGGAAGGGTATCTGGATGTAGAAAATCCACTTCAACAAACTCTGTCTAACCTATGTATGGAAAAATGAGTGTTAAAATGACAGTAGTGTATTCCTGTGAGACTTGTAATTTCCCTTCTATAGTATGTCATCTTTACTCTTGTAACAGTCACTGATAGTGTTGATATACTAATTATCATGGATAAAGACCTTCCTATATGAGCCTCTACATGGTTAGTTCATCTGTTAGAAAAAGCATTGAACTCACTTTTTTTGACTCTAAAACATTGACACATTGAATAAGGTTGTTCTAGGTACACTGTGTCTGAAAAAAAAAACAATAGCATAGTCCTAGCTGGGTGAGGGCTAACATATTCTTAGACAACAATTTCCCTGTTTCTGATAATCCCAAAATGTGTGTGTTGTTGTTGTTGTTGTTGTTGTTTTCTTCACAAGTAGCCACTACTCTAAGAATGGGTTTTGATATTATAAAGTATGACATATATATATATATATATACACAGCACATTTGTATTTGAGAAGCTCCCCCTTCTCAAATCCAGCTATGGATAATGCTTTTTTTCAACAGTTATAAAGTGTGTCTGTAAAGTGAAACATTACTGTTTTCTGAAGGGGAGAATTCTCTGTTTTAGAGAGACCTATATTCGGAAATGAAAGATTATATGACTTTGTGTCATTCACCTCTGTGACATATCATTATAACTCAATTTTTTAAATTTTTATTTAAACAGCTTACTGTTTATATAGGCCACAGCCACCCTTATGTTCTCTCAAATATTAGTGATTATAGACCCAGTTGGTTGATGTATACAGATGAGATGACGACACTGGTTTGGGTAGGCATATAATGTGAATGAATGATGAGTGAAAATGATTTCTATTGAGGTGCTGATGTCACATAAAAAGCACTCATGCTAGTGCCACGTTTAAAGCATTCATACTGGTGCCATGTTAAAAACACCGGTACTGGTGCTACATAAAAAAAACACCCAGTACACACTGGAGTGGTTGGCATTAGGAAGGGCATCCAGCTGTTGAAATCATGCCAGAACAGACAATGGGATCTGGTGCAGCCCCTGGCCTTACCAGCTCTGGTCAAATTGTCTAACCCATGCCAGTATGGAAAACGGATGTTAAATGATGATGATAACTGCAAAAAAGATCTATGATAGGATCTTTGTGTAAGGCATGGATGGTATTAGTAGCATAGTCAGATCAAGTTGTTGGACTTTTATAACCATGATGATAGATGGCTAGACTTAATCTGGTATCTGGTTCAACAGCATTTATCTGGCCCTTGGATGTCTTTGACTATGTCTAGTCTGTTGTAAATATTTGGGTCAGATCTCCAGTTTGATGAGTCTCGGAGACCTTGCAGGACATCATATACAAAGACTTGTTTCTACATAGTTTCTATCTACCAGTTTCTCTCACGAAACATTGGTTAATCTGAGGTTAGAACTGGCAAGGGCAACCTTTTTCGAGAAGTAGAGTGTATATGAGAAAGACATGGCTCATCATCAAACGTGCTGCACTTCTACAAAAAATTAAGGCAAGTCATGCAGAAAGTCTCACAAGCCACAGGTTACTCATGACTGGTCAGTTTAAGCACGGGGGTCTGCACTAGTGAAGCATGTTGCTGTGTTCACCATTTGTCAGTATTCACTCAAGTTTTCCCAGGTAACCCTCCAAGCAGTGTCCCAGTCAATCCCCATCTCTGTAAGATATTTCCTCATCTGCTCTGACCATGTGGCTAACCAATATGAGCCATCACCTCAGCTGGATCCTCAGAGAAGAGAATACTATATGCAGGATTCAACTACGAAAATTGAGCAACATGACCAAACACTCCGAGCTGATGCTTCCGAATCATACAAGTAAACTGAATGCATACCAGTTTCTGAGCATAGTTGTTGGTTGTATCCAACCTATGACTGCATTAGAAAATACTCGCTTCAGTTGCTATGTAGTAGGAGTGAACACAAAACCAAGTAGTTGTGAAGCAAGCTATTTAATGATACAGCCATTAAACACCTATATAGAAGCATATAAAGAGAACCAAATGGGTCTCTGTTGTCTTCATTGATGAGTAGTATTCAGTTATTCAATCATTCGAACTACCTCCTCATTGAATTAGCACATAAGTGGTTGAGCATGCCACAAATTTGTAGCCTTAGCATGGCCCTTAACTAGAATCATTGGGACACAGTGTAACAAAGCTGGACTTTTGACTTACAGAGACAATCCATCTGGTGGTCTTCCACATAGTTTCCATCTACTCAGTTTGGGTTCTCCTGAAGCTATGGTAAAAGACTTGCCACACAATGGGAGCACTTCCAAGACCTTATGATTGTGAAGCTAACCTTTATAGCCATTTGACTTAATAGACCCTTTGTGTGTATGTGTGTGTGTGTAATATATGTGTGTGTATATATATATATATATATATATATATATATATATATATGGGAAAATTTATGAAAAAAACAACAGACGAAGACAGGTGGTGTAAACAACAAATGGATGTATTAGTTTAACGCTCAGGAATAGAGAAAGTCTTTGATGTTTCGAGCCTACGCTCTTCAACTGAAAGGAACACAGAAAGAAATAAGGAGAGAAACAAGGAGAAAAAAAATATAAATGTAGTGGTCAGCGATCTATCATACTCTTTTACTTGTTTCAGTCATTTGACTCCAGCCATGCTGGAGCACTGCCTTTAGTCGAGCAAATCGACCCCTAGACTTATTCTTTGTAAGCCTAGTACTTATTCTATCGGTTTCTTTTTGCTGAATGCTAAGTTACGAGGACATAAACACACCAGCATCGGTTGTCAAGCGATGTTGCGGGGGACAAACACAGACACAGACACACAAACACACACACACACATATATATATACATATACATGACGGGCTTCTTTCAGTTTCCGTCCACCAAATTCACTCACAAGACTTTGGTCGGCTGGAGGCTATAGTAGAAGACACTTACCCAAAGTGCCACGCAGTGGAACTGAACCCGGAACCATGTGGTTGGTAAGCAGAGAGAAAGAGAGAGCTATACATGCAGGCATGGCTGAATGGTTCAGTTCACTTCCCTACTTTGGGTTGCCTTGGGTAAGTATCTCCTGGTCAACCAAAGCCTTATGAGTGATTTTGGTACAGGCTAAAAAAGAGTGCTACTGTGTGTGTTTTTTGACAACATGATAGTTGTAAATGAGCATCACTGTCATACAAGTGGTGTTATTCTTTTTGAATCCTCTGTGAAAACATTTCCATTCAGCTATGGAAAACATTACCTTGCTTGCAAACAAGTAAGGGCTGGCAACAAGAAGGGCACCCAACAGTAGGAAATCTGCCTCAACCAATTTCATTTCCATCTGACCCATGCAAGCATGGAAAAGTGGACGTTAAAATTATGATTTTTACACATGTTAATGCACGCACGCACACCCATACACACACAACAGTATAGGTACCCTTAGTCTTTGAGGGTCTGCAAATTGAAGAAGTATCCAATGCATTCGAAAGCAGAATCCACATGTGCATGCACATATCCATGCAGAACCTCAGGAGAAGGAAATGTGTAGCTACTTTGTGTTCTTTCTTGTCAAACTAATTTGTCATTTATGTTTGCATTTATAAACCAATTCCTGAATTAGGAACGGCTAACTAAAAACTCATTAGTCCATCGTTGCTAAATTCTTTTTTATGTTGCATGCGTGTGGGGAGAGAAAGAGAGAGAGAGTGTAAAATATACTTTGAGCTAGGAATTATATACTTTCTACATAAAATACATATTTTTTTTTTCTATCACCCTCTTAATCTCTCTACTGCTGTCTCAATCAGTCACTCTTTCCATTTTCCACCTCATTTCTATCTCTCTCTCTCTCTCTCTTCCTTTCTCTCTCATATATTAATATATTAATGGGAGTGATATAGTGCAGTGATTTCAGTGAGGTGCATAATTCTCCCCTCCCCCTCTATTGAGCCTCCAATGGGAACACAACTTGTTTATGTCCTAAAGGGATTGTCATGCTGTTAGTTTCTTCTCTAACATCAACAAGCCTTGTGTGCTCTCTCTCTCACACACACACACACACACACACAAACACACTCTCACTCACATACACACACACATTGTTAAGCCTCCATCTATACTGAATGAAGGAAGGTTGTGTCTCTGTGAATGAGGCTCTGAGCAGTTCACACGGAGGGAAGAGGTGGTAGTAGTTTAGGATGAGGGACAGGCACAGGGGTGGGAGAGTTGGCAGGCAATGAGAGAGGATGGTTTGTGTGTGTGTGTGTGCTGTGGAGAGGGCAAGGGAATGTAACGGGGAGGGGGTGGGTGGTTGTTGAGTTGAAGAGAGTGGTTGATGGTAGTGGTGGGTATGATGTTGATGGAGGTGGGGAGTAAAAAAAAAAAAAAAAAGAAATCAACAACCAACTAGCTAATCATTTTCAGCTAGGATACTTCCATTACTACCTGCCTTCTCCTTCATGAACTCTAGAAGGGACAGATTTTTCCAAAAATTCTCTTTTGATGATAACAGAGCACCCTCTCTTCCCCCTCCCCGCAAAAAAAAAAAAAAAATGAAAAACTTAGGGGTTAGATGTTGTTGTTAGTAGGGATAATAATTGAAGGTTTTAGTGCTAATATTTGTGGTGGACTGTGGTTGTGATAGTTAGTTAGCCTGGTGGTCTGGTGATTGTAGTCCAAACTGGGTTACAGGATGAACTGTAGTGTCTATGATAGTAACCAGGCTGGTTGTGGTTATAGGGGTTGTGGTGTGTGGTAGTGATCATAGTAGCTCATAGTTTTCAGTGGTGGTCTGGTGAGTACTGATAGTAGGGTGAACGCTTATAATAGTAGCCAGTGGTAGTTACAGTGGTTGGGATTCTTGTAGAGGTAGTAGTAGTGGTGTGTGATGGTTGTAGTGATGGTGTTGGTTTGTGGTCTGTAGTGCCTGTGGTGAGAGTAGTGGTGTAGTGGACGGTAGTGTTTATAATGGTGGCCTATGGTCGTGGTGATGGCGGCAGCGATAGTGGTGATCTGAAGTAGTTGTAGTGGTAGTAGTTATAATAGCAGCATGCAGTGGTTGGTGTGATACTGAAGCTGGGTCATCGGGGATAACATTTGCTGAGGTAGTGGTACATAGATTAAGCGTCCTACATTAAATATTATTGTTGTTGTTGATGTTATTGCAGTGGAAGTGGTTGTGGTTTTTGTATTTGTGCGTTTTCATGGACTTAAGCCAAGTAGTCTAACTGGGCCTTGCTGTACTGGTTGTACCCTCATTCCCTGCTGTTTATTGAGGTGGGTTGTCATGTGTGCTGTTAGATTTCTCACTTGGGGTGCTTCTAGTGATACTTCTGCTCATCCAGCACATCTAATCCATCCATCTACTACCACTACCACCACCACCACCACCACCACCACCATCATCATCATCCATTTGAGTAGGGAAAGTAGAGGTGAAGGTGGAAAAAACTGGGTGTGTGGTATCTAAAGAGCCGGTAGATGGAGAAAACAGCAGTGCTCTGTTTGTTGAACATGGCTGTACTTTAGCTGCAATGAGGTGGGAACCTACCTATTCACTCCTTCTTAACACAGTTTCTCTTTTAAACTTTAATGGGAGTTTTCACATGAAAAACAGGTTTGCACTCACACTAGTGATTATAGTAACAGTGCTATGTTATATACTGTAATTGTCAACTAGGTTATTATCGTTGTGTGTGTGTGTTTATTCTTCGTTGAATGTTGGATAGCTGCAGGTAAAACCCTGATTAAATAGACCCATAACATGCCCGGTAGAGTCAATCACAACAACTAGGTTCGACCCAGAGGTCTGTTGTTCCAGATATGTCATGCTTCAGCACTATACTACACAATTTAGCAGACAAACAGCAGTTTCTTGGGATGGTGTGCAGTGTAACAGTCTCAGGCATGTTGTTGTTTTTCAACTGTCGTATCTAGTTTTGATGACATTGGCATTAATAAGGCTTTGATGCAGCAGCTGTTTATGTATATTATATATGGGTTTTATTTGTATTTCTTGACTGTGAGGATTAATGTTCTTCAGTGTTGTCATATGGAGTTGTTGTAGTGTTCTTGGAGTATTGTGTGTATACTTGTTTGGAACTGCACAGGCCTGTGGTTAAGAAGCTTGTGGTTTTGGGTTCAGTCCCACTTAATGGCACCTTCGGCAAGTGTCTTCTACTATAGCTTCAGGCCAATAAATGCCTTGTGAATGGATTTGATAGACAGAAACCATCAGGAAGCTCATCGTGTGTGTATGTGTGTCCTCCCTTCTACCACTTGATAACTGATGTTGGTTTGTTTATGTCCCCATAAACTTAACAGTTTGACAAAAGACTGACAGAATAAGTACCAGGTTTAAGAAAATATGTTCTGAGGTCAATTTGTTCGACTAAACTCTTAAAGGTGGTAACCCAGCAAAGCTGATGTCCAATGTCGGAATCAAGTAAATATAAAAGATGAGATAATGGCAAGGATTGCAGAGATTGGAATTTTCTGTGGCAACAAGTTCTTACATGTCCAGCTGGTCTGTGAGCTACATTAAATAATGTAAAGTGTGCAATTTGGTTCTTTGTAGTTTGTTGAAGAGCATCTGCCCAATCATCATCATCATCATCATCATCGTTTAACGTCCGCTTTCCATGCTAGCATGGGTTGGACGATTTGACTGAGGACTGGTGAAACCGGATGGCAACACCAGGCTCCAATCTAATTTGGCAGAGTTTCTACAGCTGGATGCCCTTCCTAACACCAACCACTCAGCGAGTGTAGTGGGTGCTTTTACGTGTCACCCACACGAAGGCCAGTCAGGCGGTACTGGCAACGGCCACGCTCGAAATGGTGTCTTTTATGTGCCACCCACTACAATAATCTCCATCTCACCCGTACAAAAATAGAAAAATTAATACTTGTATGTATTAGAAATCTGCTACATAGTCAATTAACATGGGAGAAATCACACCCAAATCTCTTCAAGTCACACGATATTGTAAATAAGGACATTTTAAATATGATACCCTATGGGATGGTCAAGTCTGGAATGTCTCAAGATGGACCAGATGGTGCTAAAATGTGTTACATAATGTCATCAAAGTATGGTTTATATCATTAATGACAACCTACTTTATAAGAATTCTACTAGGCGGTCTTTGATGTGTGATGGGAATTCCTACAGCTAACCTGTAACTAAGTAAACTGAGACGAACAGTAATGCACAAATGCGTGTACACACACACACACACACACACACACAGTGATGGGGTATATTTTAAATGCTAAGCAAATATTTTTAAAATAAATGAAGATATGCTCATTTGGTTGGTTTTAGAATAAATATGTTCTGTATTAGTTTTGTTTTATTTAGTTTTTAGTTGAGAGGAACAGTTCTATTCCCCCCATACTATGAAAATGTTTTCTATAATATAAAAAGAAGTGGGGAGAGAGAGAGAGAGAGAGAGCACTAGTTAAGAAATATATCTGATACCGGTCTGGTTTCAATATTGGGTTGAAAACTATTGAATGTTAGTAGTAATACACTGTTGACTCGTAGAGAGAAGGAATAGTAGTACAGTACAGGGCTGTTATTATAGGCAAGGTATTGGACATTTTGGGTCTCCTACAGAATTCTAGGTAAATAAATACAGGTGTGTGGTAAATTGATAAGTGATGTGAGTTTTTATTATTGGGGTGCAAGAGGCAAAGGGAAGGAAAAGCGACAGTTTGATCGCGGGTAAAAGCAATAGTTGTTGTTGCTGTTGTTTTAAGTTCAGTCAGGTTTATTCGAGCAGATGTATATAGTATGTGAGCAACCAGTAACAAAACTTGTGGTTTAATCCAGAGACCCAATGAACAAGAGTCTGATAGCTTGAGAAGTTTACAGTTGGAAATACTTTTACTGTAAAGGTGATGTCTGATCCAAATACATCACAACTAATGCTCTGTGTGTGTGTAGGAGAGAGAGATAATATTATAAGTCAGGAGGGAAGCAGTACTCATGGTCCTTTACTAGGTCCCTGAGACTGGTGAGATGGATAGAGGGAGGAAGGTATCCTCAAACCAGTGGCCTGGCCTGGCCTGGCTGCATATAAATGTATGGGACTTGGTTAAAGGTACTCAATGTCCAGGTGGTGGTTTTATAATATGTTGACCAATACTAAAATCTCTGTTTCCATGAGATAGTCTTAGCCATATTTAAGATGTTGGGTTTTCAGTAGAAGGTATTATAATAGTCGTTGTTGTTCTGATCAGCCCTAATCCAACAGACCTATGAATGTTTTCTTTTCTCTTCAGACACAATGTATCTAAGATTATGTTATGCAATGTGCCCTATTTTTAATCTTTTAACATTCACATTATTCTCTCAAGAGTAATGTTTATTTATTCACATGATTTTAAATTAATTATGCATTATTTTGTAGCTTTGAGATTTTGATGAGGTAACTTTTTAGAATGATATTGTAGCATTGGTGTAAGAGGCCAGATCTGGTCAGTTTGAACATAAATAGGTAGAATATTTTGGCTGGATCTAGCCGGTTTAAATGCTAAGGCAGTAAGGCCTGATTTAAGAGAGATTTGGGGCTCAGGGAATTAACAATGAAAGCTGCTGGAGATATGCAGTTATATAATATATATACTCTTTTACTCTTTACTCTTTTACTTGTTTGTCATTTGACTGCGGCCATACTGGAGCACCGCCTTTAGTCGAGCAAATCAACCCCAGGACTTATTCTTTGGAAGCCTAGTACTTATTCTATTGGTCTCTTTTGCCGAACCAATAAGTTACGGGGACGTAAATACACAACCATCGGTTGTCAAGCGATGCTGGAGGGACAAACACAGACACACAAACATATACACACACATACATATATACGACGGGCTTCTTTCAGTTTCCGTCTACCAAATCGAATCACAAGGCTTTTGTCGGCCCGAGGCTATAGTAGAAGACACTTGCCCAAGGTGCCACACAGTGGGAATGAACCCGGAACCATGTGGTTGGTAAGCAAGCTACTTACCACACAGCCACTCCTGCGCCTATACAATCACATTACACATATATAAGAGTTTAATGGAAGATGTTACTTGGCTAAATTTGTTGCTTCTTAGCCCCAGATCAGCCCTGATTGAACAGACCTATGATCAAAAGTGTTCCTACCATAATCTGAGGAAATTTGGCTGCTGATCCTAGTAGATCAAGGGATTATATAAATGTTCCCACATTGACTAATTGAAGATATATGATGTCAGCAAGAAGTGATGTTTATATATGTTACCTCTTTGGCTCATTGAAGATATGGTAACAGCAAGAGGTGATGTATAGATATTCCCTCGTTGGCTCATTGAGAACATGGTGTTAGCAAGAAGTGATGGAAACAGTTCATGTCGGTATGCAGACTATGATGTTTCAAGTGCTATGCTGTTCGTGGGAAAATAAGAAAGCTGCATGGAACAGTTTTATTTAATAGGACATCACATTTGAAATTGTGCTAAGTTTTTCACAAAACATTGTTGGCATTAACAGTTGATCACATTAGTTATTGAAATATTGAACTACCATTGATTTTGGTAATATGTATTGTTATACAAAAATGTTGGGGGTGTCTCTAAGTTTTTGTCTTATTTTAGCACTGTTATATTATGATATTTTCAGAAGTCACCTAGGAAGCATATTTTTTTATTCTGTATCTGAAAATCTTTCTTATCAGATGTCAGCTTTCTCATCATGAGTGAAATATAAACTTCCTGCTATTTTGATATTATCGTTAAAGAAACAAACCTCTAACTTAGTTATTTTTTTACAGAAATAACATTATGAGCGTTATTAAAGTTCTATATTTCTGCAATTTACTTTGCTGACATCTGATGCTTACTTTCCAAGAAACATAAGGATGGGAGGAATAGCATCAAATATCATACATACATACTAAATGTAAAAGCAACAAAATGTTTAAATAAATGTTTTTTCAATAATTAATCCTGTACAGACATTGGCGGCAGGGGTGGCAGCAGTGAGGAATCTGACATTGGCTTTAATGATCCAGTTATTTATAAAATAATTAGAACTTTGGTAATGAAACAGAATATATATGAGTAGTAAAATTACGTTATGGGGCTGACATTTTTCTACCAATGATACATATAGTAAAACTATTTTAAAGTCTGTAGAGTTGTATTTTAGGGAGATCTGGTTGCTATTTTTTTTTACAAGTCAAGTGATTGCCACAGACAGTTCCACATTTCTGACATTGATTCAGGCTGTTACACTCAATCACTGCTCTCAAACCTGACACAGTAATAATGGCTGCATGAACAAAAATCTGCATGTAACAGTCTAACTATTATCAACATTGGCCTATCTTTCAATTACATTTCCTGCTATTTGATCATACAAGAAATATATTCAACATTAAACCCCTCTCTGGCCTAAATATTCTACCTGTTTTATGTTCAGACCAGCCAGATCCGGTCTCTCACACCTACCCTACACTGTCATTCTAAAAAATAAACAATCCCATCATTGAAATCTTGGAGCTATGAGATGATGCACTATTAATTCAAAACAATGTGAATACAAAAACACTACATTTAACAGAGGAATCTGAATACAAAAGGATGGTGGCCACCATGTCTATGTAAAGTGCAAGTGCAACATTTCTAGAACCTGCAGTTCCTCTGATGGAGTACCAGAGACATCCATACACTCACCCACTCTTTTCATGAACTTTCCACAAAAAATAGGTAAGGCCTTGTATACAGCCATGAAACTCATATCCTCTCACCTTACTTCAAATACCACTGCACAACACTGTGCCTTACTAAAATTACCCTGAAATTCGGTTCCACAACAAAAGTTTTAAAGTAGTCCCTACTGTATCTACTGTCTTCCTTGCTACCTGCAACACTGCAGAACATCACATACTACTGCCCACACACTCAACAGTCACACACATCTAAGACAATATTACTAGGAGTTAGGATATGTCTCTGGTACTATGTGTCACAAGAGCATATAATGTATGGTAAAGAAAGTAAAACTGCACAAACACATACTTAAAGCATTCACAATTTTTACATGTAGCCAGTAGAAGGAAGACCAACAACAGTGGTGTGAAAACAAAACATTAGATCCATCATGAGATATGCTAGTCCTACCTGGACCACCAGTGCTCCACAGAAAACTACATCATAATAGGTTATGAATTGACCATCTTACACAACAAAACCAAAAATACTAAAGGTTATACTGAAGGGTACAGTTTGTTGTTACATCATGGTTTAACTACCATTCCAGACACACACACACACATGCACGCAAAACTATGTCTGGATTGTCACACTGTACCCTATATCAGGGGTTTTCAAACTGTGGTCCGCGGACAAGACAGGGGTCCGTGGACAGCAAATACTTTTTATGGGCAATTTGATTTTATATATGTTTTTTAATCGAAATCTTTTAATTGACAATAAACCTTTTTGTTAAATACTGTTAAATAAATAAATGTAAGAATATATGTTATTTTAAGCAAATATTTATGTATAAATTTCATAAGCGTTTATAAGGGGGTCCCTAAGGTAAAGCCTGAAATATAAAGGGGTCCGTAAGTCAAAAAGTTTGAAAACCCCTACCCTATATGATTCATAACTGAAAATATTATATGAAATAAACAGGCGGAAAATAACTGAAAAAGGGACAAGAAAGAGAAGAGGAAGAGATAGATATCTGGAAAGTCAGTGCTGTACTTGTAGTGGATCTAAAATAGTGGAATTGAGATTTGGAGGAAGAAGAAGAAGAAGTTGTGTGACCCTCAGCTCAACAAAAATATTGTATAATTGAGATGTGCTTGGAGATCGTGTTTTGTCATTTTGCTGACAACCTGCAAGCAGTATCATTGCTCAATCAGTTTGACCTGGGGCTAAACAGCTCTATCATACAACTGATATGGCAGTGTTGTATTTAGCCCTCATGAAACAGACTTATGGTCAAAGGCCAAAGGTATTCCAGATGTGACCATCCCATCTTTTTAGCAGTGTCAAGTAGAACATCATTTAGGGTTTATTAGGTCCTGAATTAGGGTACTATAAAATTGTGGAAAGGTTGTGAAACAATTGTTTCTTATTTGAAATATTTGATAAAATGTAAAACATTCATGAAGCTATTACCCATGTGTGAGCAACATTTACTGCTCACAAAAACGGAGGAATATTTCACTCAAGGAAAAGACCTGGTACTTTGTTGATTTCTTTTGCTGAACTGCTAAGTAATGGAAACATAAACAATCCAACACCAGTTGTCAAGAGGTGATAGAGGAGTAACACAAGGCACACACATGTGCGTGCACATACACACATGCACACATTCACATGAAGGACTTCCTCATAGTTTCTGTGTACCAAATTCACTCACATGGCATTGGTTAGCTTGGGGTTATAAAAAATATTTTGCCAAGGTGCTGCATAGTGGAACTGAACCCAAAAGCACATGATTGCAAAACATGCATCTTAACCACACGGTCTTGCCTGCATTCATTGGAATACCTTTTTTAAAAAGCTGCAGAGGATTATTGATTTGTCAGTGTGGGACATAGTGGTACAAATTTGAGAACTGAATGAAGTTAGCACAACAGGATTTAATATTATCATTAAAAAAAAAAGTGCCATAATCACCAGACCCCATAGCAAAGTGATTAGCTGGTCTCCACAGGTTGGATTGACTATTAGCATTCCAACCCTTCATAATTATCAGACCCCATTGGGTTAACATCTAATTCCTATTCAGTAAGATACTACCCACTGGTTCCTTCATCTATCAGACTCCCTATTAAGTTGAAGTTTCAAGAGAATTGTGTATTACTTACTAATCTTCCATATCCAACACACATTAATAGCTACAATGTAGTACCTTATGACTGGCCTCTCTCTCCCTGTCTCTCTATCTCTCTCTCTCTCCTCCTCTCTCTCTCACACACGTGTGCCTTTAATTATTGATATGTATGTCAATATGAGATATTTCATTTAAAAGAAAATAAACATCTAGATTGTTATTACTCCTTTAAAATCTGTTACATTTTCACTTGAACACTCTCGTTTATAATTAAGATATACATGCACATAAAACACCTGCTTGCCTCTGCACAAAACATTAGAAATTAATACATTATGAGAACAAAATAAAATTGTTACCAGGGTTACTGTTTATTTATTATTTGATCTGCAAAAAATATATTTTCCTGTTAATAACATGTCACATGTTTTAGTGTTGATTTGTACACACAAGTATTGTTTTGTAAACAAAGAGAGAGTTAAGTTGTAATCACAGTTGTTTGTAAACATACCAAGGTTTGTTTTGTAAACAATATTGTCATAAATTTAGTAAACTAAAACAAACGACGAGATATTTTCTTCGTATATTACATTCGTCATCATCATCGTTATTGTTGTCGTTTTAACATTCACTTCTCTATATTTGCATGGGTTAGGCAAAACTAATTGAACATAACTCTGTGACCATTTATTCTTCTCATCAAACCCCTTTTCTGGGATCTTTATGGTTTGATGGCCAATACTTGTTTTCTTAACGAAACACTTTCAAATTTGGGATACTGGTAGAATGTGTCATATAAAACATCTTTTTCTCTTAGCCTTCTTAACAAAAATTACTTCTTAATAAGTTATTTCATGTTAAAGTTGTCGTATTTCTGTAATTTCAACCAATCACTGACGTCTATTCAGCTGAATACAGTTAGTGCTGTTCGGTGTCAAGTGTGTTATTCCCTGTTTAATTATATCATTATTCCCTAGTAAGGGTTTAGGGTTTTAGGGTTCGGGTTCGGGTTAGGGTTAAGGTTATGGCAAAAATAATCATAACCGTAATCCTAAAACTAACCCTAACTCTAAAACCCGAACCCTAACCCTAAAACCCTAAAGCTAAAACCAGTACAAACACGAACGATGTCATAAATAACAGTGACAAACGAAATATATAGCGCTGATAGTTGTTGTTGACAACGGATAGTTTTTGTTGACAAACAATGGCACTAATTTTATTCAAGGGAAAAGATCCCCTGACACCGTTGTTTACATTCCACGGCGTAATTGTTTTCACCTCAATAGACGTCAGTGATTGGTTGAAATTAACGAAATACGACAATTTTTTTACATGAAATAACTTCGAATACAAAATTTTTTATCTGTTCTATAACACAAAATATACAAGTATTCGAAGTTTGAAAGTGTTTCGGTACCAAAAACACTACATAAAAAAATGTTGGCCATTAAACCCTAAAGATCCCTTTTCTGTTTCCCAAGTAAGGTAATATTGCCCCTAGCCCTTTGGACAACAACCAGCTCAGTGGCTGGACATACAGAAGGTTGTAGAAGCATGTACAGACATTGCAGAAGGTTTGTAAAAAAAAAATGCATAATTTTACAATTGTTTGTTTACAGTTGAGTGTGTACATGTAAACATATGCACACACACAGGTTTTTAAATGAAAGCATTTATGGACAAGTGTTTCTTTCAAACTTTCATTTCATACTTCAAAAAATATTCAGACTATGGATATTCAAACAACAACCAGTCTCATTTTACCAGCTGATGATTGAAAACGAGCAACTCTAAGTGGTGGAAATCAAAACCTTTTCCCAACCATATTGTTCCAGGTTCAGCCCCACTGTATGGCACCTCAGGCAAGTTTCTTCTTCTATAGTGTTGGGCCGACCAAAGCCTTGTGAGTAGATTTGATAGATGGAAACTAAAAGAAGCCTGTCATGTATGTGCATGTATATATATATATATATATATATATATTGGGTCATCTCATAAATAATGTGGTTTTTTCAATTGCATGAACTAAAATGTTGGAGGAGGACAGGATAAATTACCTGCATCAACTTGCTATAAAAACAGACTCTCTTACATGGCACCTTGGGCAAGTGTGTTCTTGTATAGCCTCAGGCTGACCAAATTCTGATGGAAACTGGAAGAAGCCCTAACTAAAACAAGTAAAAGATAGAAGATATTACATACATGTGCACACACACACACACACACATATACACACCCTGGCATGGCCTTCTAGTTCATCTGTTCTTGTTGAACTGTCCAACCCATGCCAGCATGGAAAAAGTGATGGTAAATGATGATGAAACTACTAATACTACTACGAACAATCCAAATTGTTTCTATCTTTCTTGTGAAAATATCCGTTGCAGCAATAATTGATTATATCTCTGACAGACTTCCATCTACCAAATTTCACCCTCATGGCATTGGTCAGCTCATAGCCATTATGGAAGATGCTGGCCAACAGTCCAAGCAGTAGCAAGAAACCCTTGATCACCAGAACTTTCTAACCAGAAATTTAGAGGAGCAATATAATTAATTCTCTAGTTCTCATTTTATTGCATCTGTGTGTGTGTGTGTGTGTGTGTTACTCAGGATGGAATGACACAGAGGGAGAATTATTATATAACATTAACTTTGATAGAGTTTAGCTCAGAATATGAAGTGATGTAACTGAACACTACAAGATGACACTTTATTAATTCTTCCATTCCGCTTCTCCATTGATATAAATAATTATGATCATCAAGGCAATTCTGCCGGTGCCACTTCCTTCATTAGATTGTCCGTTAATCCACTCACATACATTCCAGCTGAAAGTTCTTCTTATGCTTTGGGAAACTGTAAATTTCATTGTTCGTGTAATGTTATTTTTTTTCCTCTCTGACATCATAAAAGTGATAATGAGTCAGAGAGGAGACTTATTACCTCCCCCTTAGCGAAGGCAGAGGTATTGTTTTCAGTTGTGTTTGTTTGTTTGTCCGTGGACAAGATATCTCAAGAACTACTGGATGAACTTGGATGAAACTTTCAGGGATGTTTGGCCTTGTGACTGGCACAAACTGATTAGATTTTGGGATTGATCTGGTACTGGACAAGGATTCTGGATTATTTTTCCTGTTTTTTTTTTACTTAAATTTTTGAGAGTGGTCAGGTTCATTTTTAGTATTCTCGTTTGTGAGAGCAATCTAGTTTATTTCAGATATTCTCATTTTAAAAATCATCTCTGGCTAATCGTTGAGAGGACATTGGTGTTGCCTTGGCAGAGGTTTGCGCTCTCTGAGTGCTCTTGTTTATGAAATAAATTCAGTCCACTCAAGAGTTTTAATGTTGTACTTCTTTTATCTTTTACTTCTTTCAATTAATAGACCGGGGCACTGCCTTGAAGGGTTTTTTTTTTCACTCAAATAAACTGACCTCAGAACTTATTCTTTTTAAGCCTTGAGTACTTATTCTATCAGTCACTTTTGCTGAATCACTAAGTTATGGGGACATAAACACATCAACACCAGTCAGTTGTCAAGCAGTGGTGAGGGGATAGACACAGACGTACGCGTGCACACACACACACAATATATATATGTATATGATGGGCTTATTTTCAGCCTCCATATACCAAATCTACTAACAAAGCTTTGGTTGGTCTAAGGCTATAGTAGAAGACACTTGCTCAAGGTGCCATGTGGTTAGGAAGCAAGCTTCTTACTAAACAGCCACGCCTTCACCTATTATATAACATAAGTGATTGACAAAAAAATTCATAATAAACAGTTTTTTTTTCCTGTTGTGAATTAGATCTAATAGTCTTTACTTAGAGATTCAGTTTTAACAATGTAAGAAACACACATATCACATGTTGTAGTTGTTTAGTAGTTATGGTCAGTTCTGCTGTAGTGGACATAGAATATACTACTGGTAACTATATAAATGTACAGGTGCCACTCATGGATCCCATTCTGAAATCTTTGTTTTGACTCTCTGTTTCTATCTCTTTTGTTCGTTTGTTTTAATTACTTAGTCAGAGACAAAAAAGGGGATCACCCATAACCCTTTTCATGGCCTTTGACACTGATTGAAATAAGGGAGAAGATCCTGAGTGGTTGCAACAAGTTAACCGTAGTCTGGGCACCCGAGGACCATAGGATAGTTTGTACTGGGCAGTGAATTTAGTCTCTGCCCACTATGCCCAAAAACAGGGGACAGCATCTGACTAGCTTCAACACTGTTAGCATTTATCCAATTTCACAAGTAAAGCTTTGTTCAACCTCAAGGTTATGATAGAAAACTCTTTTGTCTCTTTCCTTTGAGTGCCCCCCCCTCTTTCTTTATCTTTTCTCTTCTTTTTTTTTTCTATTCTTCCTCTCTTATTCTTTTTTTTTCCATTTCTCTTCCCTTCCAGTTTTGCTTTTTCCTTACTGGCTGTCCTCAAATTTTCATCTTCTCTGTCTCCCTATATCCCTTACTCTTTTACTTGTTTCAGTCATTTGACTGCGGCCATGCTTGAGCACCGCCTTTAGTCGAGCAAATCAACCCCAGTACTTATTCTATTGGTCTCTTTTTGCCGAACTGCTAAGTTACATGAACGTAAACACACCAGCATCGGTTGTCAAGCGATGGTGAGGGGACAAACACAGACACACAAAGACACACGACGGGCTTCTCTCAGTTTCCATCTACCAAATCCACTCACAAGGCTTTGGTCGGCCCGAGGCTATAGTGGAAGACACTTGCCCAAGGTGCCACGCAGTGGGACTGAACCTGGAACCATGTGGTTGGTAAGCAAGCTACTTACCACACAGCCATTCCCTTCTTCACTCTATTTTCATTTCTCTTTCTCTAACTATCCCTCCTCTCCCCCTCCACCATTTCCTTATTGGTGGACAAATCAATAGGGTAGGTAACGAAGGCAAACCTGTGCAGTATATTGGTTCCTGATTTAGCCCCTCTGAAAGAACCTGTCTCATAACCTCCCAAATTGTATCCGTCATACAACTTCTTCTCTACTGCAGTGTTGTATGTGTGTAACTTAACTCCTCACAGAGGAGTTGAATGTGAACCCATAAGCTGATAAAACACGAGTCAGTTTTATATTGTTGTCACTGGTTACAGCAATGAATATACTTAGATATTAGTGTGATATATTCTGCATTTGAGAGCTAAATGTCCTTCTTGACCAAGGAATACGAACCACTGCTGATGATAAGATATAAGTTTCTGATCATCATAGTCTCCTATCCCTTTCACCAACTATATTAACAGTTACACCCTTCTTCTATTTCTGTTTTGTTCACACATGAAAATACATAGGAATATGGAAAATGTAGAAAAAACAATTCTTTGTTAAGCTTTAATGTAGTCTGTGTGTTTGTGTATGTGTATTAACAGAAAGTTCCCAGTGAAGGAAAGTGTAAAAGAAGTGAGGAAAGAAAAGAAAAGGCCTATATTTTGACCCTTTTTAGCATCACCCTGCTATTACTACCACCACCACCACCGCTAAATTTCCTTGTACCTAGAATGACTTCTTTAATAGTTTCTAAGGCTATTTGTTTGTTGTAGGTTTGTTTCCTCCACTCCCACTCCTGGGGAGGGAAACCTCATTAAACTGGGTTCATTTGAATGTTTCCACTGACCAGAAATGACTTATTTCATGCTATTTATGTCATTGTTATTGTTGTTTATTGACATTTTAATCAATTTTTTTCTCCTTTCCCTACTATTTATCCTGTATCTAAGCAAATTATTGGAATGCTGCTGTTGCCTAGAAATCTGAAAAAACTCCCAATGAGAACTGAGGAATGACACTTGGTTTTGGCTTAAGGCTGTATGGAGGTAGAGGGTATATGTATGAGAGAGAGAGAGAGAGAGTTGAGTTTTTTTTTATGTGTGTTAAGAGAAGAAACCTCTGACCCTATCCCCACAACGACATTCACTGAAGCCAACACATAGTGTTTCCTATTGCTGGGTTTCTGCTGGACCTGTCTGAACTGGCTGTTTTAACTGTCACCAAGGTGCATCCCCCCCCCCCCGCTGCTGGTAGAAGGCAGAGTAGATAAGGGTACCTACACATGAGATAGCAAGAGGTTGATGATGGAGATGATGGTAGTGTTTAGTGGGGTAAGACTGGTACTTGCTAATCTGGGAGATTGGTGTTAAGATGGGAAGAAAGATCAGGGGAAAAGGAAGACATTTTTCCCCACTCGCCCCTTTCTTTTTGTCTATTGTACTGTCATCTCTCCTTCTCCACCATCCTGCTTGGCTAGCAACAGCTGTTTCAGGTGGAGTGGGCAGGTTGAAAGAGAAAAAGGATGTTGTTATTTGACAGTCTTCATGTGATGGGATGGCATTTTTGTTTTTTCCAGAGTTAGAAAAGAAAACAGATTCTGTATAAGGACTTTTGTGGTCCTTATTGACTCCCTACTCAGTGTAGCACTTATTCTCTCCATTTGAATCTTTCACACACACACACACACACATGTCTTGTCTGTGTGTGACTTATATTTTCTGAATGTATGTAATTTATCAAATCTTTGTTATAGTTTTTTTGAGTGTGGCAAAAAAAAAAAAAAAAAAAAAAAGTCAGTTGGGAAATTTTTATTTTGTTAAGAATTTTCTTTTGTTCTTTCCTTTTTTTTCTTATTCTTTTTGTTGATCCTTCCACATATTTAAAACAAGAAACACCACCAAAAATATCAGCCAAACAAAAATTTCTAAAATCTGCTATCAGTTTTCTCTTGCCTAATTTTGGTAAAGCCATTCAACATTCTCATTTTCCTTGCTAGAGGGTGGGTGTGCCTTAGAGCATGTATGTGTGTGTGATAGACTCAAAGTGTGCTTTCCCACTCACAGTTACACTCCTTGTTCCCTCCACCACCACCTTCACCTCTTCTGACTTCCAAAAAAACCTCATAATTCAACTGTATTTTCAGGGGTGGGGGTGGGGAATGAAAGAAACCATGCATTTTCTTCCCACCCTTCCTCTTCCTCCTCCTCCTCAGTTACTCCCACTCCCTTTAACTCTATTTTCACTTTCTGCTATTAAGGAAGATTACCTGAAGAAAGACAGAGAGAGAAAGAGACAGACAGAGAAAGAAAGAAAGGGATAGAGAAGAAAGCATTTTTTAATGCTGCAGGGAGGGGATAGTAATATATATTTTTGTCACATTTTCTCATTTGACTCCCTCTCTCTCTACAACCTCTACACCCATCCACAATCACACATATATATATATAAAGTACACACACATTTCATAGTTTAGTTTGGTACTTAAGTATTTTGATATCTCATTAAAGTGCTGCTGATCTATCTTATGAATGCATAGAGGAGAAGGGGTGACATTATTAACCCCTAGGGAGGTCATTTGTTTACTTGCACCCTCAGCTCCCCCACCATTGCTGGTATTCCCTCACACCATTACCCACTGCTAATACTACTCTAGTCCTCTGTCAAATTGTCATTAAGTCTGATATTCATGCTGTTTTCTGCCAGCATCTTAGGTCTTTGTTTCTCTTTACAAGAACTTGTTAACATTGCAGCTTATGGTGTCTATTTACCAAATAGATGGAATAGTTTTCTCACATGCATGCTAAAGAATGCATGTAAACTGTGTGCATCTTCATCTGCATGTGTATGTGTGCAACATGCAAGTGTGTGTGTCGATGATGTGGTTGTGTAAACATATGTAGATATAACATTTCTGGGCTTAGGTTTGTTGTGTGTGTGTGTGTCTGTGTGTGTTTGTGCCCTAAATATGTAAACATATATGGTGAATTTAAAAGATGCCTACTGGTATACATTATCACGCACACATATACATACAAGACTCACACTGTACATTAACAATTTAAGACAAAGAAAAATAGGAAGAGTATCCACACCCTTCCTACATGACTACCCAAAATATAGTATGGGTGAGGGTGTTTTGTTACCAGACATTTACTAAATCTCTAATGATCTTTCTATATAAGCTAGGTGTGTAGTCTAGATATTGTGACGTCAGTAATATTCTAATTATCCTACCACAATTTCAAACTGTGTTAACTTCAAACAGGATTATTACAGTAGCAGACCTGGATGTATCATAAAAAAATAGTTCTTTTCACAACCATGGGGTTCCGGATTTGATCCCAGTGTATGGCACCTTGAGCAAATGACTTCTACTAAAACCCTTGACTAACTATTACACATTACTCTTTCTGGCCTCATTACTCCTATCACTGTTCCTACCTCACTTCATCCATTTGTTCTGGTTCTTCTACCATCACTCTCACTATTACTCACCTCTTCAGTCACATACATGTCTTAAATGAGTTACTCTGCATTCTTATGGTATATAGTGCAACCAACTCCTCATACCTACTGTACAGTGGTTAGTGAATGAGTGAAACAGAAGCATAGTTTTGAGAGAACCCTTCTGTTTTACCTTGCCCAGGACATAACCTCTTTAATGTTGTTGCCACAATAAAATGCACCTTGTACATTCTGTAAAGTTATTAGTGTTAAGAGGGGCTCCGGCTGTAAATACCAAGCTAAAAGTGAAACTTAGAGGCAAGACATGGTCCTCATAATAAGAACTGACTTGGACCTATCCAACCCATGTTAGCATGAAAAACAGGCATAAAATTCTGATGGTATCTCTACTGAAGTAAAAATAGATCCATATAGGATTTGAATTCATAACAGTATTGGAATTAGAGTTTAACTCTCTCTACCATTTCTATCAATTTCCCACCTTGCAATTCAAAGAACACTTTCACTATTAGCCCTAACTTCAGAGATGATAGTCAAATCAGATCACACCGCACCATTTTAAAACTGAAGGAAGGGTATATTAAGTTAACTCATCTGCATTGAGATAGGAACAATGAGTATGTTGTATTCTTTGTTAAGAAAATGGATACCTTGCATTGTTTCTTGAATGAGTTTTGTGATTATTATAATGTTGGGTTGCTAGCCCAACACCTAACCATTGGGAATTAACATTATAATCCATGAATGGGATTGACTTGGTGGTTGGTATCACAGAGCCTGATGGTGAGTCATGCATGCCACAGTTAACTGGGCCATACCTTCTCCAAGGTTTCTTTCTTTCAGTGTTATTTCGTCTTTTGTCTTTAAGAAGCCTTTCCTGTACCCTAAAACTGAATGTTGAACACCTGCCCTTCTTCAGATCCTTGCCATCCTGATAGCTCACACTGCTTGTTTTAGAGCAGAACATAAGGTGGAATTGATTTGTCTGTGGAGAAGCTATATAATATACCATGGCTTTATGTCACAACAGATTTTACTAGGCATTTTAGACAGACTGTCAGAAAAAGAATAAATAAAGATCAGATTATAAATCTGAGGCTCTCTTGGTTTAAGAGCTGCTCAATCAGTGGCTTCCTGATAATTTCTTGCTAGAATTATCAGTATTTCTTCTAAAATCACATTTCACTATCTTATAAAAGAAAAGCTACACTGGATAATGCAAAAAGACATTAGCTGGAACATCTTTGCTCATATGCTTTGTCCTGTTGGCCTGTTCTGGAGTTAAACAATATTTTGTCACATGGTATGTGTGTATGTAAAGAGTGTAATTAAGACTATACAGAACACAGACGATACCTTTATAATAGAATCAATCTTCTATGAAGATTGAAACTGAAAACTTTATTTTTCCTCTTTGTAAAGTTTGTGTGTCAATTCTACAGTTAGGAACATTGTTTCCCAAACAACTCACACTCATTCTTGAAGGGGAAGAAGAAGAGAGTGAGAGGAGTAAGCATTACTCTCCTTGTTCATAACTGTAGCACTACATTTGAGTCATAAATATATACATTTATATATATATATCATATATCATATATGTTTTCGACAGCTCTCATCAGTTTTTCATCATCTTCTTGTATCTAAATGGATTCTGTGTTTCTTTTCTATAAGTGCTGCTTTATATATGCTCTGAATGTTTATTTCGAACAACCAACTTCTGACAACGCATAGTTCACATTTTCTCATTCATCATCTTACACTGCATTTTCATCTGAAAGCAGGAATAAATTTCCCTAAATTTATCAGCTACTCTATGACCTCAGCAATGCAGATTTTAAAATTTCCAGATACCAGTTATTTTAAGCATTAATTATGAGATTTTTAAAAATATTCTGGTTAGAACAAGCTGATTTCCTAGAAACAGTTGACTACTGTGTTTTATTCATTAGAAGCAGAAAAGGATGAGAAAAGTGTTTTTCTTATTTTCTGAGAGTTTTTCTTCATTGTAGGAAAACGAATCCATATTTTGGAGTGTAAGGCATACAAATTTAGCCTCACAGTGAGAAATAATCACAGGTTTATTTCATTGTGGGCAGAATAAATGGCATTGCTGTGACTAGTTTCTGGAGTTATTAGGCCTTCATCAGGAGAAGAGACTGACCATTTTAACAGTTCTAGCTTGTACAGACTGTACATAACTGCAAGCTACTAATTTTTCTGTGGACTGAAGATAAGTATTCTTTCACCGGTGAAATCTATGGTGTAACGATTTTGTTTCACTTTCAGTGAGGCTACAAAAATAGGCATACCTCTGCATTCCAAGTTTACCAAAAAGGCTGTGTATTGTACTACAAATTAATTACAGCTAATTAATTTGTAAATTTTTGTTTGAACTGGAATTGTGTCTTTGTGTAGGCTTATATTTCAGTTTGTATATCTGTTTATGTTGTCTGGTAGGTTTAATCAGCTGTAACATAGGTAATTCTAAATAGCTAATCAAACATTTTAGTGCAGGTCCCATGATTCCTTTTCTTTGTTTTCAAAGCCACATGTGGTTTGTATAGCCAGGAAGTTTGTATTGGCCAGATGAGAATGTTGGGGCAGAGTCTTCTACATCCAGCTGCCTTCCTGATGTTGGTTATGCAGAACTTTTTTTTTTTTGCAAGATCATGCAACATGTCAGGGTATGTAATAAACCTTGGATGTACCTTCATGATGAACTTCATTGCAAATGGCACTTTATGAACAATGAGGTTTCTGTTCAAGCTCAGTGAAGACATATGAAGACAGGCAACATGTGTATACACACACACACACACACACACACACACACACTCATTCATGATGGACTTCTGTTTCCATCTGTCATTTTTACTCGCAAGGTATTGGTTCATGGCTATAGTCACTGGCCAACAGCATTCACACAATGGGACTGAACCTTTATCCTCATAGTTCCAAAGTGTGGTCTCCAGTTATTATCTGGTACCTACTCATAATTTCTGTTCGCACAGAATTAAATGTTCTGCTTAAATAGGCAACAAAAAGTAACTGAATTAGATTTGAACTCGAGATCAATGTTAAGCTGGTAAAAAGCTTAACAAGAGTCCAAAATCTTAGTCTTTTTATACATTAGAGCAATAGAATTTGACTTCCTGTGATATTAGAACAAAAGCCACACAGCTGTGTCCCATACAACTCTCTCTTGTTGTTTGTCACTGACCAAATCAAACCATTTTGAGACAAGTTTGCAGTTAGTCTGCATTTCAGGAATAAATGACTTGATACATGGACTAATGGCCAATATAAAGTCTGTCCTGTTGACATGCAGCTATGACTTCAGTTTTCTACCATGGTGAAACTGTTAACCCAAGTGTGTGCTTGTATTAATGGCTGGTCTGAAGAAATTTTACTGGAGCATATCAACACATATGGCCAAACCAGTGAAGGACAGTGGGTCTTAAGTACAAACAAGACTGTTTTCACACCACAATCTGCTTGTTTGGAGGTCACATACACCTGCACTGGGTCAATGACACACAGCCATCTTCTTAGACACCAGTTGTCAAATATTTCCAAACGACAGAAAAAAATATCATCAACAATTTTGATATATATCTATGTATTGGAGCAAATTGTCAAAAGTCAGATGATTGGTTGACATTTTGAAATGAAACATTTAAATGGTTTATTTTTTTCCAATGCCACAACTTTACTTCAACTAGTTCAGAGCTGACCAAAGTTTAACTATCAACACAAACATCCTAGAAATTTATCCATCCAGTTGATCTTCTATATCACCCTGTCCCTCATCCCAACCTCTAAGTTAATTCTTTCCCAGCTCTTTCCCTCCTCCTCTCAAACTTGTTGACAAGTTACAGGTGTTGATCATATTATTATTATTACTATTATTATTATTATTATTATTATTATTTGTGAAATAACTTCACTTGGAGAAGCTATTTCACAAATATGACAAGAAGCCATCAAACAATATCAGATGTTCCAGTTGAAAATCTGGCCTTTAGGGTGTGTGGGAATATTGTTTAACCTATTCATTGTTGTCCTTCAAGCACCTCTCCCACCTTCTCATCTCCCCTTATACATACCTATTCATATAAGCACTTGCATTCTCACTATAACTTTCACATTACCGCCCGCTTCATCCACCTTTGGCTCACACACACACACACACACACACACACACACACACACACACATTGTCTTTCACTTACATTTACATTTGAAGATTCTTATACATATACATGTGCACTGGTACATATACACATTTCCGGAAAGGAGTGCAAAGGCCCACCAGATAAATAAACCTTTTTAGGATAGAATCCACTACAACAAATAGGATGGAAATATGCACTTATTCACCCTCTATGGAGCTTTGTTGTGGATCCGATCTCTGATGTGTGATTGTACTTAGTGTAGGTCAAAGATCAAACATTTGACTAACCAGACCTTAAATATGGAAATGAGGCACTATTTTGCATCTTCAGTCATGAACAGTTGCTATTATGTCATGGTGCTTGACTATTATATAGTCATGAGTTAAAATCTTACTATTGTATTTTCTGGCTTACGAGTTGATAGAGTGTATAGTGTAAACATTCAAACATCAATACATTTGGGGGTGAGGTGGTTGCTCTTTCTAGCAGGTCAGCCACATAGATGCTTCCTTTTTGGCATGTACAATGATATATATATATATATATATATATATATATATATATATGGGCCTGAATCCAAAGAAAGTGGTGATGCTCTCTGTTGGCAGGTATTAGTCCATAAGAGATACCAATAAGTTTGTTGATAGGCACAGAGATAGTGAAGAATCTGAACCATCACCTGAGATCAAGGAAGGAGAAAAAGTAGAAAATGATTTTGTTACAATCAAAATGTTTCTGTTGATTTTTGCCTATAAGCCACATTACTGTTTTGCAGATCAGTAATTGTTGATTATTCACAGAAACAACAACAGCAGTAGTAGTGGTGGTGGTGGTGGTGGTGGTGATGGCAGGTGGCAGCACTGCTGCAAACTTTGTTGAGTTCCTTAATGTAAATCATTATTAAACACATGGTAATATGCTGACATCTTCTTGGATAAAGTAGTGACTACAGCAGTTTCTTAACCCACCCCCTTTCTGTTGGAACCCCCCAAACTATAAATTAAATATTTTTCTATGAATGAATTCTTTCTCTTCTCCTCATTTCTCCCTCTCTATTTTAAATTATTTACAATTTTGCATATATATGCAAGAAAATGTTAATGTTTATGGTTCTGTATATATCTTTGTAAGAATGTGTAATTTTTTACAGCTGTCTGTGTGTTTATGTATAAGAGAGTACTAATTATCTAATTTGTCCATCTACTTGGATAGAACCTGTTTGTCCAGTCTGTGAAATACTGCTGTAGGGGAAGTAAGGGTGGTGGTGGCTAGAAGCATAAAATAAATGTTGTAATCCTCTTCTTCATACACTACCTATCAAGCTTTAAGAGAATAACTATGTGTTCCTTCAAATCAAAATACATTGAACACTTGGCTTGGTATTGCCCTTTCTCCAATCCCTGTCCACTAGACTAGGTTACTCTTAGTCCTTCCTAGGTAATAAAGTCCATCAGATATGTAGGAATGCATCAGTTGGTTCTATGAAAAGGGATGCTAAAAATGTCAATATATATACAAAGAGCTACTTAGCATAGATTGAGCAGACCTATGTCTGCAAATCTTTCAGTTATGACCACTTTGTTTTTATTCAAATACAATATATGTAGGACTATGTTATCTAGTGTATTTCTTCTTTCGGTGAGACTGTAGGGTGTGATTCAAGGAGATTTTGTTACTATATCTAGCAACCTGAGTATTCACATAATCATTCAAGGCCCATGCTGTAAATAGTGGAGAGAGATCTCTGCTACCAGCAGTGTTAATAGCTTCCTGAATCGTTCCCAACTATTCTTACTTTGGCTCCACCTCCACTACTTGATTAAACTACCTCAGTAACAGTAGCTGTTAAGTACTTGTTAGAAGTCTTCTGGGTATATGAAGCAATATATTTTATATGTACTCTTCATCATCATCATCATCATCGTTTAACGTCCGCTTTCCATGCTAGCATGGGTTGGACGACCCGACTGAGGACTGGTGAAACCGGATGGCAACACCAGGCTCCAGTCTAATTTGGCAGAGTTTCTACAGCTGGATGCCCTTCCTAACGCCAACCACTCAGAGAGTGTAGTGGGTGCTTTTACGTGTCACCCGCACGAAAACGGCCACGCTCGAAATGGTGTCTTTTATGTGCCACCCGCACAAGCCAGTCCAGGGGCACTGGCAACGATCTCGCTCAAAAATCCTATGGGAGCCAGTCAGGCGGTACTGGCAACGGCCACGCTCAAAATGGTGCATCTCATGTGCCACCCGCACAAGAACCAGTCCAGGGGCACTGGCAACGATCTTACTTGGCTTGCCGGGTCTTCTCACGCACAGCACTTTCCTGCTAACTATTTCAGTACATGTGCCACATACAAAGTCTACTTGCTGTTTTCTTGTGATCTTAGTTAGTGCTTCTCTTGTGCACTCATAGTTTACACTGAATACACAGTATATAATTTGTATCTATACATTGCCTGCTCATTGAGCATATCCACTTTCCAGATATCCAGTTGGGTTCTAATCTTTTAACTAAGTCTTTTGTATTAGATTTACTTATTAATTAAGCTATGAAAACTTCAGTTGTTGGTATACAGTCCTCATGGACAGCCAGTGTTGAATGCTTCCATTATGGTGTGGAACTGAGCTCCTGATGAACACCTACCTGCATACTAATTTTCTTACAAAACTAATTTCTGACTCTGTCTTTCCTCGCAGCACCTCTGTACATAAGCTTGCATTGTTCTTACAAGTCAACTCTGCTCTGTTTTCTTAGTGGCCACCAAACTGCTGAGTGTGTAAACCCTCAATCAAAGAACTCCTGCAACTGTTCCAATCAGAAGAGATCCTTAGTTTTATCTTATTCTGATGCAAACTTGATGTGAATTTTATCTAAGCTAATTCTGTTTTTAATTAGCTGTACTTAATTAGAAACAAAATTTCTGCTACTTTCATAACTTGGTCTGTCAATTTTATGTTTCTCTAGTTGTCTCTCTCTAGAGCATCTTTTTTATTTTTTTTGCCTTTGAAGCAATTACTGTGCTAGTCGCTAGGGATAACATCTTCCTGTTACAACCTGATTGATTTTGATATGTCCTGTTTCATCAGATATCTTCAACATGTCAACACCTTTTCACAATGGCCCTTTCAACCAGTAAGCTATCTGGTTCAACCAGGAATGGTCTCTCTCTGTTATGCATTATCTTCATTTTACAGCCATCTGTAATATTTCCTAGCCTCTTTCTATATTGTTCATTAGTGACAGAAAGTGTGCCTTTTATTCTGAGGAGACTTTTGCCAATGATGTCCTGGTTCAGATTGATTATTTGTGACCCTGAATGTTTCATGCCTCTGAGTCTGTCTTGCTATGTTTATATCTGATGTCTAGCTTCTCTTCTAACTACTAGGTATCATTCCTTGTTCCTCCCCTTTTATCCATTCTTTCCAGTCCTAGAATAATAGAGATGACATGTTTGTTATAGTGCAACATCATTTTAACCCTTTAGTGTTCAGATTAATCTTCCAAATGTAATGCTTATTTGTTCACGTTATTTGGAATTTTCAGGTTCAAGAGGGATGTCCACAATATTTACTTGTAACTTTAATTTTTTACATACAGGTTTGAAATTTTGTCAGTGGGTGCTTATATACTAGTGGTTTATAGTTATGTAATTTTAGCTGATCTTTCTCATTAAATTTGACTTTTATGGGCAAGTAACTTTAATTAACAGGTGTAAAAGCAATAACATTATGGATAAACACTAAAATTTAAATTCATAATGCATCTTACCAGTCTGATTTGTTACTAAGTAATAAATGAACTGTATTGCAGAGTGGCTAGCATAGATCTGGCAAATTTTAACTGCATAAAATTATTTGGAACATTGTATATCACAATGACAAATCAGTTCAGTGCATGAAAATGTATTTAATCTTGTCTGGTGATATTGTAGTGTAAAAAATATATGCCACTGTAGTGTTTGAGTATGAGTTCCCCAGCATTTTCTATGTCATTTAATGGTTTGTCTCCAAAATCTTGGGCTGCAAGACTCTTTAATCTTCCTAGCTTGTGATTATATCAATTTGCATTCAATCATAAGAGTACTTCATCGGAATTAGATGAACTTCCAGATCTATCTTAGCTCCAAACCATGTAAATTGATAAAAGCAATATTTTTTACTACCACTGCATTACCACTATCTTCTTCTTCATCATCATCATCTTCATTACAACCACAGAATCTACTACTGTCACTACTGCCACCACCTTCTCCATCTTCTCCATTTCAAATACTACTTACTCTTAAATTATAGATATGCCACCATCACCAACATCTCCCTATTTATTTCCTTTCTATTATTTTTTCTACCTCCCATCTATGTAAATTGATAACACCAGTATTTGGGATAGCACTGTATTCTAATTAAAAAAGCTTAATAACAAAATTATTAATGAAAAGTCTGGTTCTGTAGTTGAAATCCGTCTACTTTCATGGAATTAGTAGAGACTTTTCACTAAAATTCCTTTGTTTTTACATATCTAGTCACATTAAGTTGGCTAGCTAACACATTTTTGTTAGAGATATATTCTTACACTGTTCAGAGGTTAATCAGAATAAGATTATTGAGATGTATGTGTTGTATAGTAAGATCTAATGTGATATTTTGTATAGTATGTGATGTAGTGTAATATGTTGTTTAATAGGATGTTGTGACATATATATTATAATGCACTGTATAATATAGTATAAGTTTTGTATATAATTGTGTGTTTTTTCATAATGATGTAGGTGTATTTTTGTTATAGTGTGACACTTATGTTCTACCATAAACTATATCATAAGCAATGGTGATTTTTCCTCTTTGTAAAGTTAAGATCTTTTCTGAAACCTCTAGGATAAAACAAAGATGGTTGTGGTAGTGGCAATGGTAATTGTGGTGGGCTGTGGTGATGATAGTACAAATTATGGTGTGGTCAGTAATTAATGGAAGCTATTAAGAAACAAATAAATGAAAACTAAAGAAGATGAATCCTCTCTTCTCATTTTACTCTTGATGTTGTCTTCTTTGTTCTTCAGTTGTTGTTTTTTATTTTGTTTTGTTGTTTTTTTTTTTTTGTTTCAAAGAGTAAATGAAATTGTGCCAAGTAAAATGGCAGATTAATTTCTCAAAGTAAATCTCAAGACAAGCAGACACATTAAGCTGACAAAGGAATACATTATCTAATTAGTCTCATTAATCAACATCTGTATTACTCGTTTATTTATTTATTTGAGATGAGCAGCAATTTGTTCTGCTGCAGACCAATCCAAATCATGTTAGCTAGCATGGAAAAACAAATGGCTTACCAATGATGGTGACCATTGTTATATAACATTTGTAAAGAGAGTGAGCAAATATGGTGAAGAGGATGTGAGAGAGAGAGAAAAGGAGAGAGTAAAATTCTTTTTTGATGTCAAAGTATGTGTCTGCGTGTGGTGTGGGAAAGATATGTGAAATGAAAAGAAGAGATGAAGGTAGATTTTGATTGGAGCAGGAAAACTGTTGAGAGGAGAAGTAATAATATATTAGCGAGTGTGTGAAACCTTAAGAAGAGCGAAGCAAATGTAAGAATAAAGAAAGGAATAAAAGTAACAGCAGTGACATTTACAGTAACAAAAAAAGTGGTGGTGGTGGGTTTTTTTGTTGTTGTGCATATTAGTAATGATTATTGATTAGTTGTAAAAATGAAGATGTTTTTCTAGAAGAACTGTTTATAGTTTTATAATTTGATTCCATTCTTAACATGACAGTATCTGTGATGTCCAACTGACAGCTGTTTAGCCAACTCGATTGATTCAAACTATTGTTCTTTTGAGTAAACAGTGCCAGTACAATGTTTACTGTGGAAGGGTTTCTAAGTCATTGACCTGTTGTTCAGTATTTCAGTCCTACACAATAAATGTTGTCTTTCTTAAACTTACATTTTGAGTTCAAATCCTGCCAAGGTTGACTTTGTTTTTCCTATCTCTGAGAGTCAAATAAAAAGTACCACACAGGTGTGGCTGAGTGGTACAAACCTTGCTTCCCAACCACATGGTTCTTTTGAAGAATGGCATCACAATTAATATTTTGGGAATATACCCATGTTTAATCAGTACTATGAAAAGCCCAATTATATGCACCGGTCCCTCCCCCCGCCTTTTTTTTTTTTTTTTTTTTGTTAGCTGGTTTCTCTATTTTTTGTTACATTGTATGAATGTGGAAGTGGAAATAAATGGCTATGCTGAAACAAGCAGAAGAAAGAATAACAGTGTTACAAGAGGAAGTGGATCAGGTAGAGAAATAGATAAGTTGGAACATTGATTATCCAACAGTCAACCAGCAAGCAAAACAGGCAGTCATGTGAATGGACAGTGAAATACAAGGAAAGTTAGAAGAAATAGCCTGAGTAAGAGAGAGGTGAGAAGAAGAATGATAAAGTTTCACAATTGAGAATAAAAATTAGAGTGTAACGTGATAAAATATTAGAAGTATTGAGAGAATGAAAGCTGCAGAGAGACCAAATTTGTATGATATCTGTGTGAGTGTCTGTGTTGTTGCTGATGGTGGTGGTGGTGTGAGTGATGAGATGATGTGAAAGCAGTTTTGATTGAAGTTTGGAGAGGGGCAACTGTATAGCTAGAAAAAAGAAATTATGAAGTGCATGAGAGCAAATGAATGAATGAATTAATTAATGCAAGAAATGAAAAGATGAGTTTCCAACTATTTAACAAGTAAAACTGATTTTTAAAAAGGGGGTGGGGGGGAAAGATTTCTTCTTATCAAGATGACATTTCTCAAGAGGTCAGCGTTTGATGTGAATTGGAGAGAGGGCACACTGTAATACAAGTACAACTTAAGGTGAAAATAACTGAAAGAGGATAAAATGAAATGCAAGAAAATGGAGTAAGAAATGAATCAGAAAGATAAAAAAATTACTGAGAGTTCATATCATAGATCAAATTGGTGATTTACCCTAAAACCCTGTTGCTTTAGTGCCAGATTACCAAGGGGTTATGACAGGTAGCAAGGCATTGAGAGACCTGTCTAAACCAAACCAGCATGGAAAAAATTGGACATTAAATGGTAATGATAATTGTGTGTGTGTGCGTGCATGCACATGTGTGCGTGCATATATGAAGTGGTGTAATGCTATTCTCCTACATACAGGACTGCAACTCTACTGATGCCTAAGAAAGCACTTGATCTTTTACAGGAATATTTATTGGTAAAAGATGTAAACATTGGCAAGGAAATAGAAAAAAAAAAAAAAAGTACCTTTGTGTGATGTTTGTTCTGTCCTAGTTGTCCTGGTGATTCCTTGTTATACTTACCATGATATACATAGTGAACCAGTAATGTAATTCTTAAAAAAAAAAAAAAATTTTTTTTAAATTATGATTTGCACTTTAATTTTCACCAAACCTGTTCAAAATTTGCATCAGCTGTGCAATTTCACCCTCCTGTGAAGGTCTACAAAGGCCATGGGTCACTATTCTTTCCTCTCTTTCTCTTCTCTGATCCCCATACATAGCCACACACGTTAGGTGACAAAGAAAATATTATTCTCCCTATTTTTTAGTAACCCCCAGTACATCCTAAGCTTTTTGAAACATTTAAGAAGTAAATAAAAATCACTGTAATACTGTAGTGAGAAATTCTCCTCCCAGAGCTGTCCGCCTTGCCGTTGGTGGAGGGGCCCGAGCTTACTGCTGGTTTTCTTTTGACTTTCAGAAGGTTTATTTTTTTCCTTTCTGTTTTGTGTTTCCCCTGTGAAAAGGACTAAATATACATACATATACATATATGTATCTGTGTGTCTGTTCATATAATGTGTGTGTGTGTGTATATATAAATATATATATATTTGCACATACATACACATATACATTAAAAAACAATGATGCTTTTTCCTTCCGGTCTCATTTAAAAAATATATAAAACCAAAAAAAAAAAACAAATGAAATTCACTTAAGAAATATCTGACAGGAAATCTTTGCAGAAAGCCGCAAAAGGGACAGCTGATAAATTCTTATTTATTTCTTCATTATGTTTCAAAAAGAAAAGAAAACAAAAAAGCCTATTATTATGAGGGTTCTTATTTTTTATTTACTTGTCTCTACTCTATTAAATTCTTTTTCCCCTCCTCTTAAGTTTGGGTATTTCAGAGGAAGTGTAGAAATTGGTGTGAAGTCTTTATAAAATAAAGCATTTATTCTTTAAATGTTTTGTGAAGGAAATCTTTTTCCAGAAAATATTTGTCACAGTTCAGTTTTATCTGTTAAGGCAAAAAACAAGCTAAATTACATAGTTATGTGTTGCACTTTTGCGTGGGATTATTTGGACCTCTTGTGGAGCACATCTACATTTTCATCAATAAAGAATAAGTAATTTACATTTTCTCTCTCTCTCTCTCTCTCTCTCTCTCTCTCTCTCTCTCCCTCTCTCTCTCTCCCTCTCTCTCTCTCCCCCTCTCTCTAGCCTTTTGTAACTAAATTTCTAATGAAATTCACTGCCTTTACATGTCAATTAATTATGAAAATAATCAACAATTTGGAGGCATTTAGTTGATTAATTAACTTCTATATCCATTTCTATACCATGCTGATGTTAAAATTTATGATCGCAAGTTTTGATATGGATATCCATACTTCCAAATGAGCAAATTTTGTACCTAAGAATCAGAGGTGGTCTAGGTGGGTTGGTATCAAAAAGGATTAAGATATCTCACTACACTAAGAATATTTAAGATATAGTCACTCTCAAATCTATCTTTCCAGATAACTATGCCCTCCTCTTTTCCGAAGATTAGTGATTAGAAAGTGCAAGATGAAAATACTTGAACCATGTAGAAAGAAACTTAATTTGGAAGGAAAGTTTGTGGTAATTAAAGTAGGTCTGTGGGTGGTAGGCTTAACACTTCTTCTAATTTAATACCATTACCTCAAGACAATGAGAATCTTTTACATGGTTGCTCAGTCTGCTAGAACTAGCAGCTAAATCTTCCCCCCAAAATCACTCCCTACTGTCTTTCTGAAAGGACAGAGATAATGTAATCTTATAAAAAAAGTTTTTTTTTTTTTTTTTTCAATGTTAGGATCATCATTATCGTCGTCGTCATTTAACGTCCGCTTTCCACGCTAGCATGGGTTGGACGATTTGACTGAGGACTGGTGAAACCGGATGGCAACACCAAGCTCCGATCTGATTTGGCAGAGTTTCCACAGCTGGATGCTCTTCCTAACGCCAATCACTCAGAGAGTGTAGTGGGTGCTTTTACGTTCACCCGCACAAGAGCCAGTCCAGGGGCACTGGCAACAATCTCGCTCGAAAATCCTACGAAGGCCAGTCAGGCGGTACTGGCAACGGCCACGCTCAAAATGGTGTATTTTATGTGCCATCCACACAAGAGCCAGTCCAGGGGCACTGGCAACGATCTCGCTCGAAAATCCTTACACATGTCACGGGCACAAGTGCCAGAAAGGCACAGGTGCTATCCCGATTCCTGTGAGAATTTTTTTGATCATAGGTCTGCTCTAGCAGGATTGATTTGATGATACCATCACTTAGTCCCTGAATGCCTTTAGCAGAATTCTTTGTGTTGCAAGCATTTGGACAAGACCCACACTCTTTTTCTTGCAGTTGTTTAGGTTGAGTATCAGTCACATCAATCTCACCACTCAGGAATTGGGATGTGCAAGGATAATTAAGTTTATACTTTCTCATGTGAGTAACTTTTAATTAATAGACACATTCAAGGCATGCAGCAGATTGGATGTAGAAAAAGGCGAGAGAGCCTTTATGATTTGTAATATATGCAGTATGGGGTACTTTGCTGTATGTGACAATGCCATCATCATTTTAATGCCTCTTTTTCCTTGCTTGCATGGGTCAGACAGAATCCATCGAAGCAAATTTTCTAAGGCCAGCTGCTCTTCCTGTTGCTGACCCTCACCTGATTACTAGCAAAGTAATATTACTCCATGACTGGATTATGTTTTCAAAGAAAACTGGAAATGCAGGACACTCATAAATATTCCTCGATGTCAAGATAAAGACATGTGCATTCAGTATTCTGAAAGAAGCCTATTCTATATGTGTGTAACCACATGCATATACAATAGGATTCTTTTAGTTTCTGTCTACTAAATTCACCAGCAAGTCTTTGGTTGGCCTGTGGCTATAGTAGAAGACACTAGCCTAAGGTGTCTTTCATTGAGATTGAACCCAAAACCATATGACTCGGAAGTAAACTTCTTAACCTACAGCCATCCTTGCCTCTTGATGAATTGTATAAATGGTGCAGTGTTTCGATTCAAGAACAGATAATGATGTGGTGGCAGAGATGAGTGTACATGTTTGTTGTGACAGTGAATAGGAAATCACTACAACAGATAACTATACAAAAATAGGAATAATGTCAGATAGAGTGATCATCTGGGGTGAACTATGAATCTACAGAAAGCTTTAGGATGCTGTTTCAATGGCTAGATGTTAGAATCAATAACAACATAAGTACAAAAATAAACTATTTTTTCCTATGGAACCCTCAAGTCCTGCTTCACTCAGATGGACCCATTTAGCCATTTGATGTTTAAATAAAGTCTTATTATATTTTTATTATCAAATATTATTAGGAATTGTATTAAAAAAATGTTAAGATATTTTGTGTATTGTGAAAGTATAACCAATTTATTGCAGATAAATTTTGACAACAAAATCTTATGTGGACCTCCAAGGACCATACAGACCCTGGTTGAGAACCATTGAGTTAGAATATAGACAAGTAGTTATAGGTTCAGTGTTAAAGAAAGAACTGTTGAGAAATCTATTGCAAGATAAAAATGGTTTGGTTTGGTGTTACTGTTTAGCCCCAGGACATACCTGATTGAGCAGATGAATGGCATTACAGCTGTGACCATCTAATTTTCTTTGATACAGTGTATCTAGGGCTCCATTATCAAATATTTCATTCCTCTGTCAGATGGTAGAAGGCATTTTGGCTTTAGTTTCTAGCAGGTCAAGTGACCACAAAGAAGCTCTCTCGTTAGTATAAAGTCTTACCAGGATGGAGACAGAACTAGATGTAGATGGCTACAAGTAGTAGGTTACACTATTTTTCATGATTGCATGCTGCTATTTTTTTTTCATATGAGTAATCTGGTACTTTAGCATTTTAATTTTTTTTTAAAGGTAAGAATTGTATTGAATATTTTCATTTGTTTATTGCCTGTTTGTTTTTCCTGTGCAAGCATGGATTGAGCTTGGATTTATTTGAGGCAAGATTTTACAGAAAAATGTTCTTTTGTTACCAGCCCTCACCTGTTTTTTTCAAGTGAGGGATTTATTTTATTCCACAGATCTTCAAAACTGCTGAGTGACTGCTCATAGTGTCAACAAGGATTGTAAACATCGTAATACTGTTCTACTCAATGACAAGAGAAAGCATGGAAAGTCAACAGTCTTACTCATATGCATGTGCATACACGCACACACACACACACACACACACACACACACACACACACACAACTGGTTTTGTATAGTTTCCTTCTAATAGAATTACCCACATTGCATTAGTCAGCCTGGGACAATAGTAGAAGATACTTGCTGAAAGTGCTGCACCATGGGATGGAAACTGGAACCATATGGTTGCGAAGCAAATTTATTACCTACACAGCCATGCTTACATTCTTTGTATTAGATAATCAGCCAATACATTTCTAAATCAAAAGGCAATTCTCATTGGTCAGTTGATGAGGAGCTTCTTGACAGCATCTGTTCTCTAGGCTGAACTTGTGGAGGTATTTTGTGAAGGATCAAGTTCTACTGACAATGTACAAGTGCTTGTGTTTGGTTGTTGTTCAGCCATTTCAAGCAAGGCCTCGTCTTCCACAGCAAAGGATCTCCCTGACCTTGGTTTGACTTCGAGGCTGGTTGTCACTTACCTTGAAATATCTTTAACTAGTTTTATGCTGCATGATTTTTGACAGTTCCTGAGATTTCCACATCATTTAATTTCTTCTGCTGCTGCCCATGCACTCAGTCCTTTTTTTCAAAGGTTGCATCAAATGGCTCTAATTGCAATTTTTTTGCTACTCATTATCAAAGCTGTAAAATAAAGAATAAGCAATGTTTTTGTGTTCATCATCATCATCGTTTAACGTCCGCTTTCCATGCTAGCATGGGTTGGACGATTTGACTGAGGACTGGTGAACCAAGTAGTTACATCAGGCTCCAATCTGATTTGGCAGTGTTTCTACAGCTGGATGCCCTTCCTAACGCCAACTACTTCGAGAGTGTAGTAGGTGCTTTTACATGACACCGACACGAAGGCCAGTCAGGTGGTACTGGCAACGGCCACGCTCAAGATGGTGTATTTTATGTGCCACCTGCACAGGAGCCAGTCCGGTGGCACTGGCAACAACCTCGCTCGAATGTCTTTTCACGTGCCACCGGCACGAGAAATTACTTTCTTCCTTTCTTTATCATTTTGTTTACATTCTACAATGTTTATTATTAACATTGATTCTCATGTTGCTGAATCTTTGCAAATTTTACCTGAAGTAGTGTTCATCGAAACATACTTTGAAAAATGTTTGCTAATCATTTTTTGAGTGACTTTTTGATGATTTAATGGGTGAATTATGAACAGATAAAGCTTTGAAAATGATAACCAGAATAAATTATTTTATTTGTGAACACTTGATGTATAACATCAGTCCATCTACTTTTTCATCATGTGATTTGAGCAAATTATTACCTGAAGACTGGTTAGATATTAAGTTATTTGTGAGTGCTGTTAGTTCAAATATGCCTTGAGGACTGTTGAAGCCAGTCGTGTATTTGTTTCAACCATTTCTGTTGAGTTTTAATCGGTACACTTGCCCCCCAACAAGCTAATTTTTGTGCAGAACAAAATGAAGTAGTCGTATTTTTTATTACGTGTATTGATAAAATTCATACTTACCTGGGTATGTTGTTTTCTGATAGGAGTAACAACTCGCCTGTAAATTTCACCATGAATAAGCTGGAAAAATGTAAAGGAGAACCTGTTTTTCTTTTTTTTGTTTTGTGATGTTTATGTCTATGTCAGTTATTACTCATTATATTTAATCTTTATTTTTATCATCATGTTTGAGTGTTTGTTTTTTTTTTTTATAGTTATTATTATTCAATTAATTAACAACCACATATGCACAACATTATTTTTAGCACAAATTACATTATGAAAACTGAGTCATTTCTGTAGTACTACCAGTTTCCATAATAATCTGACCATAAGTAAAGACACTATAAGAATTCAAATAAACAAACCCATTTTTTATGTATTTTCTGTCCAGTCATTACAGAACTCAACTTTTGAGTTAGAAAATTTTCAACAAGATGTCCAAAGTTAATGTATGTTGTATAGCAATATTGTTAATAGCATATTAATTAATGTCAGTAGGAGGAACAGCATTATTATTACACTTATCTAATGTGAATGTATGTAGGAGAGACAATTGTACTATTAATTATATAATCTGAATGAATGATGTATATTAGTGAAAAGTGCTGTGAATTGATGAGAAAGAGAGACAATGTATGTACACACACCATAGTATATTATCTAGTATATATAAATCAACAGTATGTGTGTGTATAACGGCTAATGCATACATTTCCACAATTCCCAACCAATTTTCACCAAACTTTACACACACATTCCTTATGTCCCAAGGATGGTCATGCACTAAACATTTTGCCCAGAGCTCTTGCATAAATGGACATAGTTTTTTTGTATGTAGGGTCTATCCATACTATTTTAATCTTTTTCTACGAGTGAAAGGATTTTATCTTTTACTTGTTTCAGTCATTTGACTGTGGCCATGCTGGAGCACCGCCTTGTAGTCGAACAAATCGACCCCAGGATTTATTCTTTGTAAGTCTAGTACTTATTGTATCAGTCTCTTTTGCCGAACCGCTAAGTTACGGGGACGTAAACACACCAGCATCAGTTGTTAAGCGATGTTGTGGGGACAAACACAGACACACAAACATATACACACACACACACATACATACATACATATATATATATATATATATATATATATATATATATGACGGGCTTCTTTCAGTTCCTGTCTACCAAATCCGCTCACAAGGCTTTGGTCAGCCCGAGGCTATAGTAGAAGTCACTTGCTCCAGTTATGAGTTATTTCTATGGATTAAGAATACACAATTCAAATATTATCTCACTACTTGTTCTATTTATGTTGTTGATCAGTATATTTTTGTGATGATTTCATTTAAAACTAGGCTTTCCAGGAAGAGAGGATACCTTTAGCCTTTGTAATTCTTCTCAGATAACTTCATGTGCTGGAAATAAAGAATTTAAGGCAGCGAGCTGGCAGAAATGTTAGCACGCCGGGCGAAATGCTTAGCAGTATTTCATCTGCCGTTACGTTCTGAGTACAAATTCCGCCGAGGTCGACTTTGCCTTTCATCCTTTCGGGGTCGATTAAATTAGTACCAGTTACGCACTGGGGGTTGTATAATCAACTTAATCCGTTTGTCTGTCCTTGTTTGTCACCTCTGTGTGTAGCCCCTTGTGGGCAGTAAAGAAATAAGAAAATAAAGAATTTGCTAGCTCTACAAGCTAAAGTCACTTGTGGTAAGCATTTCAGGGTAGCCTTTTACATATAATGATAATCAAAGACCAAACTAATTGGAAGTTGAAATATTGTGTGGATAAGTAAAATTATAATCTTAACAACAACAAAAATAATAAACAGCATGCATCATTCACTATTTCATGATAGAGTGATTAACAGTTGGGAGAACATTTGTTCCAACAGTAATAGAGTAATCCCACCCATGCAAACATGGGTAAAGTGGCTATTTGTATTTGTATTTATTTTTAAGCTCTGATGGAAGTGGGTAAAGCCAATAGTGATATTGACTTTTGTAGAACATGTGAAGGGAAAGGGAGGCAGAAATTACAATGCATGTTACTGCTGATCAATACTTTAATCCTTTAGTATTCAGACTATTCTGTCAAATTTAATAATAATGTTTGTTTAGTTATATTGTTTTGAAAGCATCATGCACAATCTTCTAGTTTAGAGATTTCAATGATGTGATTGTTTAGTTTTAGAATGACATTGTGGGGTTGAAGTGAGAGGCCAGATCTGGCCAGTTTCTACATAAAACAGGTTAAATATTTGCATCAGATATGCCTGTTTTGATAGCTAAAGGGTTTAGTCAACCATATCAGGCCCAAATATTCTACTTGTTTTATGTTCAAAACTAGCTAGATCTGGCCTCTCACATTTACCCTACAATGTCATTCTAATAATTAAAAAAAATAACGTCATTAAAATCTTGATATTACAATATCATGTATGGTTAATTTAAAATAATGTGCATAAATAAGCATTAGATTTGGCAAAATAATCTGAATTTTAAAGGGTTAATCTTTGTAAGTAATCTAGTTGGAAGACATAAGATGCAATTGAACCTTTCAACAGAGAGGACAGACATAACTCACAAGGGCTGGGTCCCTGCTGTGTCTGGTAGAGAGAGGGTCTTCATTGGAGAACCATCTCTACTTGTGACTACCATGTGAAAGAAAGTGAATCATACCATTATGTGCTGGAACTATGAACCTGAACTGAATCCTTACAACAGAATGAACCTTTCTACCGACATCCATGGGCCAAGTCAGGGTGTTAAATAGGGTAAATGATTTCCTCTACCACCCAAACAACTTAAATTTACACATAAAGTAAATTTTCCCATTGATAGATATGGATTTATAAATTTTCTACTTTTCCATTTTGGTTTTCTGTTTTCATTTGTGTCTGCCTCTAATAGTTATGCTTTCCATTCCATTAATTCTTCTTTATATTTTTCTATTTAATTACTCTTGCCTTTTTTTGTCTCATAAATAAGGAAGCTCATTCTTGATATAGCTGCTTGGCTTTGGAAAATTATGTTGGTTGGAGGTGGGGGGTGATGAGACACACATCAAATGCTGGTCTACTTTTTTTTTTTTTTCTTCTTTCTTAATTCTTTATTTTCCGAGGCATTTACTTGTCAGATTACTGTCAAAATATCAATTGTTGCTCCTGAATGTATTCCATAATGGTGGTGGTGGTGGTGGTGGGAGGGTGATGGTGGTAGTGTTGATTATGGTGATGGCAGTAGTGGTGGTGGTGGCGCATCAGTGCTTTAGCCAGTAACATGTTTCAATGACAGCAGAAAGTGTTGACTTTAAAAAAAAAAAAGTCACTTGCTGCCAAAATGTAGGAATTATCAACTTGGAAAGAATTGTAATTGTTTTTTTTATTTATTTATTTATTTTGAATAATTAATTTAGATATTAATAAAAAATTTTAGATATTTATACAAATTTTTTTATTCATTTCTATTTGTGTGTGTGTGTTACCTAAAACGTTTATTCCTTTGTTTATTGCTAAAATGTCAAAAAAGACTTTTTAAAAAAAAAACAAATTACAACAGTACTTGAAGATAGTAGATTAGCTGCGTAAATGTTGAACTAATCTACTGGCCTATTGAAACACAAATATGCAATGATATTCTTTACAAGTGTATGCAATTTGAAAAAAGGAAAAAACTGCAGATTTTATTGTGGGTTAGTTTCTGTCTCTGTTTAAATTTCCCTCACATATATGTTGATGGTGACAGTCAACTTCTCTCACAGTGTCTTCCTGTTCCGTTGAACCAGAGCAGATTATTTTATAAATATCTGTTGCAAAGAATGGGGACATTGTTGGCATGAATAGGGACATGGGAATTTTAAAGAAAACAGGAAAGCAATGTGGAGATTTCAGACGCTGGGCCTCGCTGAGGATATGATAAGGGACTGGGAGATGTGGCGATTTGCTGTACTTGATAAGATATGTCAAGCTAAGTAAAATCATTGTCTTCCACACATACAGGCTTGTCCTTTCAGGTGTCGGTGCCACTTAAAAAGGACCCATGCTGGTGTTTCATCAGCAAACCTGTGCCGGTGGCTCGTAAAAGCACCTGGCACTCATTGTTAAGTTGTTGGTGTTAGCAAGGGCATCTAGCTGTAGAAACCATGCCACAACAGACAGTTGGAGTCTGGACAGCTCCCTGCTAGCCAGCTCCATGTCAAACAGTCCAACCCATGCCAGCATGGAAAGCAGATCTTAAACGATGGTGATGATGATAATTTTTGCTGAATCACAAATCAATATTAAATGGTGTTGGCTGGAAATACCTGTTAAATGCTTTGTGTCCATGCCATGAGTCAAATTAAGCAGAACTGCCTAAAGTTATTAAACTTCAATACATTGTATGGTGCATAAAAAGCACCCACTACACTCTCGGAGTGGTGGCATTAAGAAGGGCATCCAGCTGTAGAAACCTTGCCAGATCAGATTGGAGCATGGTACACCCTTCTGGCTTGCCAATCCTCAGTCAAACCATCCAACCCATGCCAGCACGGAAAGATGTTAAACGATGATGGTGATGATGATGATATTATTAAATTCCTCTTTTGAGGATACACCTGCTCAGGGCTGAGTACTTTACTCCTTTACTTGTTTCAGTCATTTGACTGCGGCCATGCTGGAGCACCGCCTTTAGTTGAGCAAATCGACCCCAGGACTTATTCTTTGTAAGCCTAGTACTTCTTCTATTGGTTCTTTTGCCGAACTGCTAAGTTACGGGGATGTAAATACACCAGCATCGGTTGTCAAGTGATGTTGCGGGGGGGGGGGGGGACAAACACAGACACACAAACACACACATATATATATAAATATACATATATACGATGGGCTTCTTTCAGTCTACCAAATCCACTCACAAGGCTTTGGTTGGCCCGAGGCTATAATAGAAGACACTTGCCCAAGGTGCCACGCTGTGGGACTGAACTGGGAACCATGTGGCTGGTAAGCAAGCTACATACCACACAGCCACTCCTGCGCCTTTATCAAGTCTTTTGAAATCAACTTTAAACTCTGAGAATCAATGAGGCACTTTTGACCTGCGAGAAATAACATCCAAATCTCCATCAAACCACACCATATTGTCTTAAAAATGAAAGAACATGATACAATATAGTCTGGAAGAAAGACATGATTGTCATGGCTGAAAATACATTGATCATAGATCTTCTCAGTTGGGACCAACCTGGACATTAAACACTTGTATCCCCTATCCGCAATTATTTACAATGTTATATTCCAATATCTTTGTGTAGAAGATAGCAATCTCGGAGATGTACTTTACTCTCCACTCGTCTTAACTCTTTAGCATTTAAACCAGCCATACCAGAGCCAAATTATTCTATTTATGTTCAAATTGGCTGCATCCAGCCTCTCACACTTACCCTACAATGTTATTCTAAAAATAAACAATCGTATCGATGTAATCTTGAAGCTATGAGATGATGTATGATTAATTCAAAGCAATGTGAAAAAATAAGCATTACATTTGATAGAGTGATAAAGTGATCTGAATGCTAAAGGGTTAAGAAGAATTAAGGCGAATTGCATCAGAGATATTGAAGGTGTGTGTGAATATGTAGAAGTTGTTACCAACTGAACTCGAAACACTACAAATGACTTATTGCTGCATTTAATACTTAGAAAATTTGTAAATATTTCATTTTGTTTGCTTGATCCTACTTCACATAAAACCACTGACATCATCACCATCACCACCATCATCATCATCACAATGGTGCAATCTAATGTTTTATTAAGCCTTTTTCTTAAGTGGTAAATGTTTGTTCATTGTAAATAAATAAATAAAAGATGAAAGAAAAGACGCTTATATTGTTTGTGTGTCTTAACAATGATATAACCGTCAACAGTTGCTCTTTCCCTGATGGTATGGAAAAGAAGAAGAAGCCTTGGGAAAAGTCCCAGGTGGCACAGGGTTGTAGAAGAAGAAGACAAAGTTGAAAAGCATCAGATTAAAAATAGCCCTTGTCTCTCTCTCTCTCTCTCTCTCTCCCCAACCTATTCCCTCCTGAGGTGGGCATTTCCCCCCACCTCCTCTCCTCCCCACCTAATTTTCTTTTGTATTGATTTTGTTTCATATTAATCCCTTTTCAGAAACGACAATTATTCCAATGCAGATAAGGTTGGAACAGCTGATGGAGGTTTCTTTATATATATGTGAGCAAGCCTCCCTACATCTCACCTTCACCTCGACTCTTATCCATAATTCTACTTTCTCTGTCTCTCCCCCTCTTTCTCTCTCTCTCTCCCTCTTTCTCTCTCCCTTCCCAGCTTGCTGCACCTCCACCAGTTCTCTGACATGTAATTTTCATCTCAAATGGCAGTGCTATTTCTTCCTTCCCCTCACATTCCTGGCCTCTGCCAACCCCGGCCCACCTCTGTCTGCTCTATCATATCATGGAGGAAAGGAAGGTGACGGGGGGCGGGTGGATGGGGGTAAGGGTGCTGTTATAGTATACTTACTATATGTACCTGTAGCAGGTGTTATAAAGGACTTTGTCAGTGGGTGGGTGTGGAGGTGGGAATTCTGGCAAGGGAAGAGCAGAGGTGGGTGAACTAGTAATTCTATACAAATACCACCACCGCTGCTGCTGCTCTTACTACTACTACTACAACCACCACCACTACTAACTGACTTTGTGCTACCTTGGTCTTATTGTTTCCATTGTAACGCTCTCCCCCTCCCCCCTGTTGGACAAACAGATTTTCCAGGGCTTCTATGTGCCCTTTGTCAGTAATGTCCACCTCTGCACTTCCCCTTTCTCCCAACTGATCTCATAAGGGGCTGATTCTTTTAACAGGATCATCCTATTGTTTGTTCTGCTTCATGTTCTTATTGTCTGTTCTTTACTCTTTTTTTTCTTCTTTTTTTTTTTCCTTTCTTCCATTTTGGTGCAGTCTTTCTGTTTTTCTTGCACTCTGTCATCATCATCATCATCATCATCAGTGCCGCTATCATTGCTACAACTTACCACCACCATCACCATCATCATTGTTACTCCTACCACCACCATCACCACCACCACCACCATCACTATTACCAATATCACCCACATCTTGGTCACTATTGTCATCATCATCATCATCATTGCTCATCACCATCATTGCCACCAGAACTCAGTATATTTAATATTTTATCAAAGCAGTTTAGGTAATTGTTGAATGCAGTGTAGCACATTATGATGGTGATGATGATGATATCCATAATAGTAGTGATACTGGCTGTGATAATATCATTAATATTTTTCTTTATATTCTTCAATATTCTTTATATTTTGTCTCACCGACTATCCTCTCTCTCTCTTTCTCTCTCTCTCTCTCTCTCTCTCCCCTTCGTACATCAAATCAAGATTTATTTATTTTGTAACAATACCTGCAATCTTTGGTGACATTTTCCTTTACTGCAGCAGATGGCTGGGATCTGAAGCCATTTTTATTTATTTATTCATCACCATCATTGTCAGTATATGTTTGTGCATGTGTCTACGTCTATCTATCTATCTATCTATCTATCTATCTATCTATCTATCTATCTATCTATCTATCTATCTATATATATATGTGTGTAGCAGAACCTAGTATATTTTCATAACACGTACACACACACATATTTATTATAAACATGCTTGTATGTGTTCTGTTTGCTGAAAGTATATTTAAGAATTATGTTTTCATTTCTTTGTCCATGTACATACAAGATTCCAATTTGAGAGCTCTGAGAAAACATCCCCTGCTAAGATAGATTTAGAATATCTCCTATTCAAAAGGCAAACGCATGCACATACACATATGCATGTGTGTGTGTAGAGAGAGAGAGAGACACGTGTGCGTGCATGCACACACACGTGGTCTGACCTCCATTAAAATTCTGTTTAGATAGAAGAAAAGAAACAGTCAAAAATTGTGAAATATGACAGCTTTTGTTTTCAGTTGTAATGCTCTGTCTCTACCTGTCTTTCCACACACACACATATACATACATACACATATATATTTGCTCAGCAACTATACAAAAGACATGAGCAGGGAAGAAATTCCAGCGTGGTTAGGCGTAACATGGATAATGTCAGAGGAAGAGAAACAAGTAAAGTACGGAGTGTATGAGTACAGGTGGTAGGAGACCAGCCAGCTAACCCTACAGAACAGAAGCCTTTGTAGTACCAGTAGAAAAGGCAGAAAGAGAAGGTAGCATTCATGGGTTAGTCTATGACTGGTCTTTGGTTTCAAGGTTGCATGTGGATGATGCATGGTTGGAGGAGGGGGAGAGAATTACGAAGGGTAGAGTCATCTGTATAGATGTAGGTATTGTTTGATGTGACACCAGGTAGGACATTTATCTGTGGAAGGTGCTGAGTGAGTGAAAAACCAAACCCTAGCGGACACTAGGATTGATAATGTGGGTCGTAAAGAGCTTGACATTATATGACGGTTGTAAACAAGTATCATCATAGAAGTGGTGTCCTTCATTGCCATTCTCAGCGAAAACATGTCCTGCAATGGGGGGAAATAATGCTTTGTTTCAGGGCAAGTGAAGGGCATCCGTCTCAACAAATTCCATCTGACCTATGCAAACAGAAAAGCGGGTTTTAAAATGATGTTGAATATATATATATATATATATATATATATATATATGTGTGTGTGTGTATGTGTACATGTGTACACACACACACACACTCATCAGAATTTAAAGTTTTATGATTATAGTTTTCATATGCTCACAGTTGTATTATGAAGGCATGGTGTCCCTTTTTGGTTTAGTAGATGTTTATATATTTTCAGGGTAAATAATTCACTGAGATAGGGATATAAAAATACATAGTTCATCAAGAAACATTTCCCTATGACAAAGATCTTATAATATACTTGCAGTGCACCCTGGCATTGCTTGGGTGTTATGACCTACAGCCACATTGTATTATTTGTTCCTTTCTTATGGGCAGAATTGGCACACAAGGAGTATGAAGCAAACAATTCTTTATAAACATGATTTTTGATCATTTTCTGATGAACAATACTGCAGTTTCTGTCTACCAAATTCAGCCACAAGTCTGTGGTTGGCCTAGGGCTATAGTAGAAAATACTTGCCCAATATACCATGCAGAGGGACTGAACGTGAAACTATTTGGTTGGGAAGCAAACTTCTTAACCACACAGTCATTCTTGCACCTAATACGTGTGTGTGTTTACATTTGTTGTTAAATCAAGTATTGTGTCCCATTTTGTTTCAAAGTTAACAGTTCATCAAGCAGAGATCTATACAATAAATGCCAGATTGAAATATGTACTGAGGGCAGTATGTTCATTTAAATTTTTGAAGGCGATGTCCCATCATGCCAACAGGCGAAAGACTAAACCCAGTAAAATAATGTTTGAAGACAATAATGTTCCAAACTTCATATTCATCTCATTATCTTGTGGTTAGTAATTCATTACCTTAAATTTGAAGCCATTAAGTCTTTAAACATTATTTTACTGGGTTTAGTCAGGCAGAGTTGCCATCCTTAGCTAAAGACCTCAAAATTGTGTGACCTGACCTTGTTTTCGAGGTTATTTTTGTAGTAAAAATGAGTTGTTGTGCAAAAAACATACTTTATTTGGTAACCAAAAGATTACTGAATCTTTTGATACCTCATACATCAAAGTCAGCAACACAGTTTTTGAATCCATAAGGAACATAAGCACACACACACACACACACAAAACTCTGTTTTATATATTAAGATAACTGAACATTTAACATAGAGTAGTATGTCAAAATATACTCTATTAAGTTAAGGAGCTTGTGACTCGTGGAATTGCACAACTTGACCCGTTAGAGGCATATGGTGTTTTGGTATGTGTGTAGTCCAAAGATCAAATTTTTTTCTGTTGAAATTGAAACTGATGGGTGCATGTACAAAACAAAGGATAAAGTGCCTAAAACTATTAGTATGTAAAACTATATATATTATGAAAGCTTATAAACAGTACACTACATCTATCACAATAAGAAAACCTGGAACACCACAATACAGGTAAATAAATAAACTAATAAGCATAAATGTTACTGTGAAAAAACAAAAAATTATGTGCTGAAAGACAATCTCTGATTGGTTATTACACTTGAAAACCAACCATTTACAATGTTTGTTTCATTGGGCCAATGGATTGGCCTCAAAGTCCTTTCAGTTTGTATTTCTTGGGTCAATCAGTCAGCTTGGGCATCTCAAGAGGGTTAACCATCTTCACAACCATCAACTATTGCTGTTCATGTCACAATTCTCTCTTTCTCTGTCTGTCTGTCTCCTCTCACTCTCTGCATGTATTGCAGTACAAGTAAGAACTTGTTCATAATACCACTTACATATCTCTACTAAAACCTTACATAACACCAATATCTTCACCTATTTAAACTTTTCCTGACTGATTACTAGGTATGTTGCTATGTGAGTGGACTGGTTGTGTAGACAACATGGGTTGTTAACATGATAGTTGGCTTTAACAGTTGATTCCGATCGCTTGTTTGACATTATCTCATCCACTGGCATCGCCTGAGATTGGTACTTCCTTGTTCCGTTGCTGTCTCATCATCTTTCTTGCTCAACTGTGATTTGAATTGAAACTATAGTAGGATTGTATATTGAAAATGTTGCCTCTATTAGATCTTCAGTCTCTGTGCTGTCTGACCTGGCATGCCATTTGTTTTAAAGGTCACTCATCTCTCTTCAGAGAATCACCAGATTTATTGGGTTTGGAATTTCTCTTCAATGCTTCCCACACTACTCTTATGTAATCTCCAGCATATGTATTTAGCTTGCATGTATACACGTACACTTATTTGGCCACATGAATTTACTTCTATTTAAAATATGTGTGTGAATAGAGAAACAAGATAAAGATGACATATTTAGCTGTAAATTTTGAAGAATAACATTCTTGCCTTTTTTTCTCTGATAGACAAGTTTTAAAGTATCTCAAGATAGTGCTTGAGGTGTATGTGTGTGTGTGTGTAATAATACCTTTTGAACTATTTCCTGGTGTATTTTGCAGGGTGTCTTTGTTACTAAACCATGAATCAAGCAGAAGTGTTTGAAATAAAATTAAAAAGAAAAAAAAAAAAATATTAAAAAGGGTGGATGGAGTGAGGAATAAACAGATAAAAAAAACCATTGATTGTAGAATGTTGTTGTTTCTGTTGGTTCTTGGTGCTAATGTTTAGTATTCTGGTCTTAAATTGATGGCATTTACTTATTACCTTTAGATCTGTTATGTGTCCCACGGCAGAACTCTTCTACTTTGACTTAGGGTTGTTGAGTGAAAGAGAGAGAGAGTGTGTGTGTGTGTGTATCTGTCTGTCTGTGTGTCTGAAAGGAAAGAAAGCATTTGTTGTTGTAAACTTTATTTCCAGTTACTTTGATTTGATCTCACCATTGCTTGACCTACATGGTCTACTTGTTGTACTTGAGTGTATTGATCTAATCTTAGTTGACCTATATGATCTACTGATTTTGTTTGGGTTATTGATCAAGCCTCTCTTAAACTAAATGATTTGCTGATGATCAGTCTTGACCTATTTAGCTCTACTTGGCCTATTTTTATGGCTTCAGTTACTTTTCTAAAACTCCTTTATTTTTCACTTGTTTCCTATCAAAACCTGTTTTAGCCCTAATCATAGGTTCATATAGTTTTCACAACCTTTTTTTTTTTTTTTTTTTTTTTTTTTTTTCCTTGTGAAGTGTGTCTATTCTCCATTCCAACCATTGGATGTAAAATTGATGATATCATCATTTAATATCCATATTCCATGGCATGGTTCAGATGATGACAGGATCTGATAGGTCAGAGGACTTTATTGAGCTCCAATGTCTGTTTTGGTGTTGTTTCTTCAGCTGGGCCTTCCTAACACCAACCACTTTACAAAGTGTATTAGGTACTTTGCTGTGTCTCCAGCACTACTGAGGTCACCAAATGGCATGCAAGAGAAAACACATTAATTGGGGTGAGTGTAGTACTGAAGGTGATGGCTTATGGCAAGTGCTGAGATGCAGAAATATGATATGATATGGGCAACCAGCCACAGAAAGCTTGGAAAAGTAGATGTTAAATGGTGATGATGATGATGATATTTGATATTCTTTTATTCGTTTACTTGTTTCAGTCATTTGACTGTAGCCATGCTGGAGCACTGCCTTTAGTCAAACAAATCACCGCAGGATTTATTCTTTTGTAAGCCTAGTACTTATTCTATCGGTATCTTTTGCTGAACTGCTCAGTTACGGGGACGTAAACACACCAACATCGGTTGTCAAGTGATGGTGGGGGGATAAACACAGACACAAATATATACATATATATATATATACGATGGGCTCCTTTCAGTTTCCATCTACCAAATCCACTTACAAGGCTTTGGTTGGCCTGGGGCTATAGTAGGTGTCACAGTGGAATTGAACCCAGAACCATGTAGTTGGTAAGCAAGCTACTTACCACACAGCCACTCTAACAGTAGAATAGGACATTATATATGTATTATAGAAGGGAGAGAGTAGATGATATGACGAGGTGGACTCGGCCATAGTTTTTTTTTGCTGATTCAATCCACTACTTGACTCTTTAAATTATGGGATTTACGAATGTATATATTTATTTATTAAGGATTCTAGATAGTAAGTAAGTATATGAAAGTAAACTTTTTTCTTGTCTTATTTCAACAAAGTTGGTTCTGTATTGGAAGAAAACTTCTTTGTCAGCAACTTGAAGTCTTTTCTCTTTGTTTTTCTGCTGACATATATCAATAACCTGTCATTGCCATTTCATTCCTCCCATGTCCCCTCCTAGCATTACTGCATTCTCACATTTACTACTACATACCACTATCATCAACGACCTTCCATTGCTGCAGTAACTATTATTATTATTATTATTGTTATTTTTACCACTACTGAGGTGCCATTTCCGGTGTCTGTGGCATAATGCCTCTTTCTCCAGTCAAAATAGTTTGACTAGGCCAACTATTTTGATTGTAATTAGGGTCCACCACAACCAAACAAGACATATGACTCTTACACCACCAACGCCCAGCACCCCTACCTCTTAGTTGGTGGTTGAGATATTACACATACAATACAATAGCTACCCTAGGTGGGTTTTAAAGTAAACTATAATACGGGGTACAAGTGCATGTGGTGGGTAAATAAAGAAAACAATGGCATTCAGTCAGGTCGACACCAAACAGGATATGTTCTGTACACACGCATGCATGTACGCACATGCGTGCACACACACACACGTATTATGAGTGTAGCCCCCACCTCCTTGCCTACTCTCACTTTGCTTGTTGATCATTAAGAAAAATAAGATAGGATAGTAAATACAATGTAGTACTAACACACACACACAGATTTATTTGAATTAAGTAACTGAAGAGTATAAAAGTTAAAGAGAATGTTTTAACACTGGAAGACAGCAGTGTACATGACAATGTGGGTGACCTTTTTCAATATTGTCACTATACCTGCAGCACTCTTGTGTAGTTTTTGACAGAGCTATATATAATAGTTCATGTACAAGTAGATCAGTTGGAGAGAACAGAGTTGTTATATTTGATGACTAACACCAAGATATATTGACTGAGAGAAGCGTCTAGATGTGGCACAGTTTGGTTTTGTGCCAGGGGGAGGCATTACTAATGCTATCTTTCTAGTTTGACAGAAGCATTTAATCCAAAATAATCCTCTGTACTTGGCTTTTGTCAATGTGCAGAAAGCTTGTTTTAACAGGGTCCCTTGCTCACTTTCTTATCTGGTGGTCAGTGTGTAAGCTAGGAATAGGTGAGTGGTTGGTGACAGCTGTACAAGCCATATACAGAGATGCTGACAGCAAAGTGAAAGTCAGCAATGAGTATAGCAACAAACTTAGTGTATAGGTAGGAGTTCACCAAGGACCAATTCTCAGTCCTCTCTTGTTTTTCATAGTCCTCCATGCCATAACAGAGGAATTTAAGATTGGTTGCACTTGGGAGCTCCTCTACACTGATGACCTTGTTCTTAGAGCTGAATTCCTACAAGAATTAGAGAAGAAATTTCAGGTGTGGAAGCAAAATCTGGAATCAAAGGGCCTTAGAGTTAATTTAGCAAAAACCAAAGTCCTAGTAGGAAAGCAGACAAGTTACAAATCCCTTCAGGGATAGGACCCTGCTTGATATGTAGAAAAAGTGTAGATAGAAATTCCATGTGGTGTATCGGACACATAAGAGGTGCTGTGACACAGGACATTTTTGATGTCCATCTTCCATGTTGACATAGGTTGGGCAGTTTGACAGGGTCTAATGGGTCCAAAGGGCTGCATTGTGCTCCAATATCTGCTTTGGTAAGGTTTCTATGGCTGGATGCCCTTCCTAATGCTAACCACTTTACAGAATTTACTGAGTACATTGTAGTGGCACCAGCACTAGTGAAGTCACCATGCAGCTTGCAAGCTAGAGATCTTTGACTGAATAGGTTTACAGTAGAGAAGGAGGCAGCTTCATGCTTGGAGATTAAAGGTTAAAGTAAAAATAGAAGGACCTCAAACAGAACAGATGTCTTGCTGTAGGAACTACTTAGCTATACATATTTTTTTCAGTTTACAGTTGACATTAATACTGTAAACAGATGCCCTGTCTATGGAAACTGGAATAAAGAAAGTTGAATGATTTGTAGAACCACTTTTGTAGAACAGTGCAGCTACTTCAGTAGATGTTGAGAACGTATTCATCCAGACATGCCACCTTATACTAAATATGTATTTGGTTGAATCAACTATGAAAAGAAAGATTCAAACCTGGCTCCAGTGCTTTGTATGGCATTCATTAGATGAGGGTTTCTCAATCCTTCTCACCAAATGCCTACCAAAAACAATTGAATACTTACTACAACCAGGGTTGTCTTAGCAGCATTGTAGGTCCCCAGGCCCTGTAATATTTACTTACCAAGAGCAACCCATAGCGTACATAGAATTAGGTCCCTAGATCCATCATGTTCCTCAGTTTTAAAATACTGAGCATTAAAATATTTACTCATTGACAACAAACTGTAACATTCTTAGATTAGAATTAGGCTCCTGGACCCCTGAGTAACTGCCCAGTGTTTTCATGCCTGAAGGTAGTGCTGACTACAACCCTCAAAATTTACCATGTTTAACCCATAAACTGCTGGCATTTTGCTGTATGTAACATGAACTGCTGAGCCTATTTTGGGTAAAGATCAACATCGATCTATCACTCGAAAAAAAATACTCAGTGTTTCTTAACACCTTCTGTGATTGACTACACTGTTTCTGGGGTGAAAGGGTATCGTGTGCATACATTATACGTCATTAAAATTAAGTCAGATTATGTCCTACTTCTGTGGCCACGCATGTGGCCTGTCGCACTGTCGCGTTGGCCACTGAGGTGGCCTATCGCAGTTTATGGGTTAATAAAGATAGTGACTGTACTTAAATTTAGAATAAACGTATTGCTCACTGTTCCCTTCATGGCTGTGAATGCTTCCTTAGCAGGTGCAGAATACATGCTGTTAGGAATCATTGAGTAAGGTGTTGAAAACTTATTGTTGCTCTTTGTTCGATGGTTCTTTTTGGCTGTTTACTTCAGTTCTCTGCAGGTTGTGGTTGATTATGTCTGAGGATATTTCAAAACATTATAATGCTTTTGAAGACAAGAGCTACCATCTTGAAGATAAAGTTTGCAAATTAGTGATGAAACACTTCTGTAATTGTTCATCACATCATCATTATCGTTTAATATCCACTTTCCATGCTGGCATGGGTTGGATGGTTTGACATGGAGCTGGCTAGCAGAGAGTTTTCCAGACTCCCAACTGTCTGTTGTGGCACGGTTTCTATGGCTGGATGCCCTTCCTAATGCCAACCACTTAAGAGAGTGCACTGGGTACTGTTTATGTGCAACTGGCACGGGTGCATTTATGCAGCACCACTATGGATGTGTGGCACAGCACTGGCATGGGTGCTTTTTAAGTGGCACCAGCACCTGGAAGGACAAGCCTGTATGTGTGGAAGAAGGAAAAGATAGGAAAGGGTTATTACCAAAAGCAGCGGACATTATTAGAGCTGCAGAGTCACTTCGTTAGAAATCTTAAGTCCAAAATCTTCTGCCATTGACAGCTTATGATTTTGCAAGTCATTCAGTTGGAGTGGTGTTTGTTGTTGCCATTTGTCAGCAAATTGTTTGTTTGCTTTGTGCCTTTGAAGATGAATCCCTTATATGAAAAAAGAAACAGGTAAGGGTTAGCAACAGGAAAGGTTTCCAATTATAAAACAATGCCTTAATAATAAATATGTTTAATCTATGCTGACATGAAGATGTGAGTGTAGAAACAAACAAATGAAAAGAATGTTGATTGAGCTGAGGTTTCACAAAAGATCATTGTGAATTGATAAAATCAACTCCAGTATTTGACTGATATTTAATGAGTTGGAAACACAAAGTGGGCCATGGCAGGATTTGAACTCAAAGCAAGGGCTGTAAGACATTTTATGCAACACTCTAATGATTCTGCCAACCTACAACTATTATTACTACTAATAGTAATAATCCTTTCTACTATATAGGCACAAGGCCTGAAATTTTTGGTAGGGAGAGGAGACTAGTGGATTACATCAACCCCAAGTATTCAACTGGTATTTATTTTATTGACTCTGACAGCATGAAAAGCAAAGTCAACCTTGGCAGAATTTGAATCATTGTGTCCAGCATGCTAATGGTTATGCCAGCTCACAGCCTTAATAAAATGATAATAATAATAATAATAATAACAACAATAACAATATACTTTCAAATGTAATAATCAAGAGTTTAGTTAGTATAGACCAACCATCAGTAACAGTGAAAGGTCAGCTACATGTAAAACAAACAGTACATTGCACTTAGTATCAAAACAGTACTTTTAGTATGTCTGTGTTGTGATGTCATTTAAGATGGGGGTGGGAGCAGAGGTTTGACCTCACAAGCATTGTAATACAAGTGTATTTTAGTTGTTAACATCCTCCCACGCTGTTATACTGCCGACACACATCTGTCTATCTATATATACTATCTACAGCCATCCATCAATTCAATTATCTATTTATGTCTCTATCTACCATTCATCTGTCTGTTACCTATCAGCCTTCATCTGTTGTCTGACTGTTGTTATTGTTGTTGTTAGTTGTCTGCTTTTATTTTGGGTTTTATCTGTTCATCTAATTCTGTGTATGTGTGTGTGTAAAGACATATACACAGCTGTCTTTCTTTCTCTCTCTACCTCTGTTTCTCTGTCTAGCTTCAACTAGTTGAAGTGAAATGACCAAATTGGTGTTGCTCTTCTATATGGAGGAGATGGAGGCACTTAATTCTACAGTGCCTCAGTTTACCTGGTCGTCAGATATTGGTAGCAGATCAGTTATGAGAATGCTTTCTTTGCATGCAGTAAAGCCTATTGTTTATATCCAGAAGGAAATTTTATATATAATACCATGTGACCAGAACTAAGGAATCACCTTTAAAAGATTCCTTTACTTAGGCTTTTATATTACAGTAATTTCTAACATAGGTGCAATGGTCATCATCATCATCATTGTTGAATATCCGCTTTCCATGCTGGCATGGATTGGATGGTTTCACTGAGAGCTGACAAGCCGAGAGGCTGCACCAGGCTCCAATCTGATTGGGCAAGGTTTCTACAGCTGGCTTGGTTTCTACAACTTGGCTCACTGGGTCTTTTCAAGCACGGCATATCTCCAAAGGTCTTGGTCACTTGTCATTGCCTCTGTGAGGTCTAACATTCAAGGATTGTGCTTCGCCACCTCATCCCATGTCTTCCTGGGTCTACCTATTTGATAGGTTTTCTCCACTGTTAGGGTGTGACACTTCCTCACACAGCTGTCCTCATCCATATGCATCACATGACCTTACTAGTGCAGTTGTCTCTCTTGCACACCACATCTGATGCTTCTTATGTCCAACTTTTCTCTGTCATATATGTACACTGACATTACACATCCAGCAGAGCATACTAGCTTTATTTCTTTCAAGCCTATGCATGTCCTCAGCAGTCGTGGCCTATGTTTCACTTCACACACATGCATCATACAGCCTACCTTTTCACTCTGAGCGAGAAGCCCTTTGTTATCAGCAGAGGTAGGAGATCTCTGAACTTAACCCAGACTATTCTTATTCTAGCAGCTACACTCTCGGAGCATCCACCCCTACTACTGACTTGGTCACCTAGGCAACAGAAGCTATCAACTACTTCTAGTTTTCCCCCCTGGCATGTGATGGAATCTGTTTTCTGTCCATCTTCAGTGTTTACTGCTCCTGTGCATCTTCCTCACACAAAAACTATCTTCCTTTGATATTGCTGCACCTTCCTTTGATATTACTGCACCTCTTATGTGTCCATAGCTTACACCAGGTACATGTTATGGCGTTTCTACCTACCCCTTTTCTGCAGATTGAGCAGGGCCATCTACCTGATGGGATTTGTGATTTGTCTGCCTTCCTACTTATTAAGACTTTGGTTTTTGTTAGATTGACTCTAAGGCACTTTGATTCTAGACCTTGCTTCCACACCTGAAACTTCTCCTAGTTCTGGTAGTGACTCAGCTATTAGAGCAAGGTCATCAGCATGGGGGTGCTCCCAGGAACAGCCTGTCTTGAATTCCTCTGTTATTGCCTGGAGGACTATGATGAACAAGAGGGTGCTGATCCTTGGTGAACCCCTACCTCCACCCGGAATTCTTCACTATACTTGTTGCCAACCCTCACCTTACTGACAGCATCCCTGTACATGGCTTGTACAGTTCTCACTAACCACTCATCTATCCCTACTTTCCACATTGAATACCAGATAAGCAATTGGGAGACCCTATCAAAGGCTTTCTCCATGTCAATAAAAGCCAAGTACAGAGGTTTATCTTTGGCTATGAATTTCCCCTGCAGCTGTCTTACCAGAAATATAGCATCAGTGGTGGTGCTTCTTGGCACAAACTCAAACTGCAATGCATTTAAGCTATCTCTCTCTCTCTCTCTCTCTCTCTCTCTCTCTCTCTCTCTCTCTCTCTCTCTCTCTCTCTCTCTCTCTCTCTCTCTCTTCTCTAATTAGTTGGGCTATGACCCTCTCTGTGACTTTCATTACTTGATCCAATAACTTGATACCTCTGTAATTAATTCTATCTAAGGCATCACCTTTACCTTTGTAGCAGTTGACTATGGTGCTGCTATACCAGTCATTGGGTATGAGTCCTTCATGTATCACCTGGTTAACTATAAGAGTGACTAGACTATAGCCTACACTGCCAGGTATTTTAAGCATCTCAACAGTGATTCCTTATGGGCTCGGGGTTTTACCTGTCTTCATACCCTTAATTACTTTATCTACCGAGGTACTGTCAATTCGGATAGCTGGTCCATCTGTTGGGTTGACATTTGACAGACTTCTTTTCTCCCATTCATTCTCTTCATGTAGCAACTTTCATAGTAGCACCTCCAAGTGCTACTATGAAGTAGCATCATTAGATTTTGCAAGTGAGCCATCATCCACACCTTCCACACCCTGAGTGACCCTGAGATGGGGGACAGCAGCATTATGCATCTGAAAAGAAAGCTCGCATATGCATTTGGCAGATCTTGTAAATATACAGATAGGCTTCAACATGCATACACTTCATCATCATTATATTCATTTCATATTCCCTACATTCAAAGGGAGATAGACACTAGATAGGGATGGGAGGGAGGGGCAGAGTGTTCTGTCTAGGTAACTGTTAGAGGTGCTCAGGACAAAGACATCTATGTCTGTTCTATTTTCTAGCTATGGCCGATGTGGTATAGCCACAGACAAGCGAGCCACCAATTAACAATCAACACGGGAAAATAAGTGATTAACAAAACAGGGAGAGGGGAGTGCAATGAAATTTCCGGGAATTAGGGCTAGTTGAGGAAACAATGGACCACTTGGATGAGATAGCAAGTAACAAAACAAAAGAAATGAAGAGATGGAATTTTCAAGATTTAGAGCAAAAGTAAACAGATTTGAACAATTGGATTTCTTAACTTTGCTATAACATACCGCTAAACACATAGCTAAATGAATAACAATAATAATTATAGTGAACGCTATAGACTGAAATTTGAATTGAACATTTGCATTCTTAAGTAAGTATCTTGAGAGAAAAGCTGAACATTAGAAGCATCAGTTGTGGTGTGCAAGAGAGACGATTGCGCTGGTATGGACATGTGGTGAGAATGGATGAGGATAGCTGCGTGAAAAAGTGCCACACCCTAGCAGTTGAGGGAACCCGTGGAAGAGGTAGGCCCAGGAAGACCTGGGCTGAGGTGGTGAGGCAAGACCTTCGTACATTGGGCCTCACCGAGGCGATGACTACTGACCGAGACCTTTGAAAATGTGCTGTGCGTGAGAAGACCCGGCAAGCCAAGTAAGATCGTTGCCAGTGCCCCTGGACTGGCTCTTGTGCGGGTGGCACATGAGATGCACCATTTTGAGCGTGGCCGTTGCCAGTACCGCCTGACTGGCCTCCGTAGGATTTTCGAGCGAGATCGTTGCCAGTGCCCCTGGACTGGCTTGTGCAGGTGGCACATAAAAGACACCATTTCGAGCGTGGCCGTTGCCAGTATCGCCTGACTGGCCTTCGTGCAGGTGACCCGTAAAAGCACCTACTACACTCTCTGAGTGGTTGGCATTAGGAAGGGCATCCAGCTGTAGAAACTCTGCCAAATTTAGATTGGAGCCTGGTGTTGCCATCCGGTTTCACCAGTCCTCAGTCAAATCATCCAACCCATGCTAGCTTGGAAAGCGGACGTTAAACGATGATGATGATGATGATGATGATGAATCTCATGCAAATAACATTACAGTCATTCAAACAGACCTCAGTGCTTGAGTGATGCTTTATTTTATTGCCCACAGATAAGGATGTTTCTAGGATTTGAACTTAGTATGTGGAGGACCATAACTAAATTCTTCAATAGGCATTTTTAACCCATGCATGCAGCCACACAGACTTCTCTGCTGATAATGTTACCATATGTTTTGTCCTCAGCAGCTTCTACATAAAGTCTTCAACATGGTCTTTAACCACTTGTAGAAGCTGGTGAAGGATAAAATCACTTCCCATCTGATATGTATGTATATCATCATCATTTAACATCTGTTTTCCATACTGGCATTGGTTTGGATGGTTGGACCAGAGCTGGTCAGCCATGGAGCTGCCTATGTTCCAATTGTCTGTTTTGACATGGGTTTTATGGCTGGATGACCTTCCTAATCCCAACCACTTTACAGAGTGTAATGGGTGCTTTTTTTTACATGGCACCAGCACAAGTGCATTTAACGTGGCACTGGTACAAGTGCTCTCAACATGGCATGAGCACATATATCTTATATGAAACACAGAAATTCAAAACTATTTCTAATTTCTTATTCATTATAATGTAATATATTATATTCCAAAATATGAGTCCATTAACTGCATCCTTCTCTCCTCAAAAATAATTCTCAGATTTAAGTGATAGCACTACTTATATATGATTATTGGCCATAGAATCTCTGAAGTCTTTTCCTACTGACCAATTAATTGATCCTCATAGAGCCTCAGATGATATCACAGAAGCTAGGATTTCCTTTCAAAGTAGCAGCTGCTAGCTCAATATGATGGTAAAAATATTCCATATACAATACCAATGAATCTGTCTTTTTATCTTCTGTGTTCCCAATCGCAGATGCTATTAATTGAAAGAAACTATTTGCAGTGTTTTTTTTTATTGTAGCTGTATTGTATAAAAGAAATGTAGTTTATAGAAACAATTTCTATAACTTTATAGGTAATTCTATATATATATATGCAGTAGAACAACAATCTACAATGACTGTTTAAAATTAGCTTTTATAATGTGTGCATTATTTCATCCCCTGAAAAAAAAATCTTTGATATATAGTGACAAAAATACTTTTATGATATGTTCTTTATTCAATGTAAAGCTTTGTGAATGATACTAACTTCACAAGTGTTTCAACATGTGGAACAGTGTTGTTAGTAACAAATGGAGATCATGTCTTCTTACAATATCAAAGCTTGCAAGCTTTTGATAGTAAAGTCACTTGGTTAAAACCAGATTCATTTAGATAAGAGGTGAGTACAGAACCAATAGTACAACTATTGTAATATCCGATATTTATGCTGTAGAAACAAACATGATAATTGTAATGTAATAACTGGGCCAAGAGGATTTTTTTATGTTGGCCATTTAAATTTGTGTGGCCTCTGAAATGTTCATCTTTATATGGTGTCTAAAAATACTGGGGTCAAATGGTCCCTGGTTGAAAATCACTACACTGGATACATAATAATAATGAAAAAACACAAAAGGCATCGGAGGGGCAGTGCATACCCTGCACACAGATAGAGTTTTTCACAAATTATACTGTGGCTTACCCATACTTTTTCATTGAACTGAAATAATTTTTTTTTTTTTTTTCAAGTATCAATATTATAGGTATTTATACTCTGGTGTAATTAAGAAATCAACTCATAAGTAAACGAAACCCTCGAATCCATCTGGGTACACACGCACATATCTATGTATGCAAGCATGTATGTACACACACGTGTCTATGCACATAGGTACACCATGATCTATACACATGCAGACGATGGGCCAATTCATATGAAAAAGAAAGTGAACAAAATAATGGGAAATTTGTTAAGTCCAATTTTTATTTTTTTTAAGTATCACTATTGTATAGGTATTTATACTCCAGTGAAAAGAAATCAAGTCATAAATAAACGAAACCCTCAAATTCGACACTGTACACATGCACACACACATGTAGAGTCACATATTTATTTCTGTATATATGTATGCACATGTGTCTATGTGCATAGGTACACCATGATCTATACACACACAGACAAGGGTTGGTTCATATGAAAAAGAAAGTGAGCAAAATAATATGACCACTTACTTTTTGGGGAATTTATAAGTTCAATTGCTTTTGGATTTTTTTTTAAAGATAATCAAACCAAATGTTCATCATTTCGAGTCACTCACCCAACAAGTATGCCAAATGTGGTGAAAATCCGTTCAGCCATTTTCCGATAATTTTGCAAACACACAGACAAAGAAACTAAGATGAGTGATTACACTACCCTGCTTTTGCTTATGCGCGCAGAGTAATAATCTTTTCTACAATGGGCACAAGGCCTGAAATTTGTGGGGAGAGGACTAGTCAATTACCTCAACCACATTACTCGACTGGTACTTATTTCATCGACTCTAAAAGGATGAAAGGCAAAGTCGACCTTTGCAAAATTTGAACCCAGACTGTAAAGCTGGATGAAATGCCACTAAGCATTTTGCCTGGTGTGCCAGCTCTCTGCCTAAATAATAATAATAATAATGATGGTGATGATGATTTCAAATTTTGGCACAAAGCCAACAATTTCAGGGGAGGGGTAAGTTGATTATATCGACCTTAGTGTGTTCAACTGGTACTTCTTTTATTGACCCAGAAAAGATTAAAGGCAAAGTCAACCTTGGTGGGGTTTGTGAGGCACCTCTTATTAATCATATATTTTTTTAATGAATTTTAGAAAGTCACCTCCCCTTCCCCTCCTTTATTAGTGTTCTTATTTCTTTATTGCCCACAGTGGGCTAAACATAGAGGGGACAAACAAGGACAGACAAAGGGATTAAGTCGATTACATCGACTCCAATGCATAACTAGTACTTAATTTATCGACCCTGAAAGGATGAAAAGCAAAGTCGACCTCGGCGGAATTTGAACTCAGAACGTAACGGCAGACGAAATACTGTTAAGCATTTCGCCCGGCATGCTAACGGTTCTGCCAGCTCACTGCTCCTTTATTAGTGTTCTAAACTGATTTTGGTCTTCAGTATAACATTCTTGCAATATTACATTGGCATTGTTTGTGATTTTCCAGTCGGCTATGGAACCAAAGTTGAAGATATGCAGTGTTGCAAATGCAGTGTTGCAAATGCAGTATTGTATGAGCCATTTTTTCATCTCTCCATCAGTTATACAAAATGTCTTAACCCTTTAGCATTTAAATCAGCCATATCTGCCCAAAATATCAAAGTTGTTTTTATGTTTAAATTGTCCAGATCTAGCCTCTCACACCAGTCCTACAATATCATTCATCATCATCGTTTAACATCCGCTTTCCATGCTAGCATGGGTTGGACGATTTGACTGAGGACTGGTGAACCAGATGGCTACACCAGGCTCCAATCTGATTTGGCAGAGTTTCTACAGCTGGATGCCTTTCCTAACGCCAACCACTCTGAGATGTGTAGTGGGTGCTTTTACGTGCCACCGGCACGAAGGCCAGTCAGGCGGTACTGGCAACGGCCATGCTAAGAGGTGTATTTTACATGCCACCCGCACAGGAGCCAGTCCAGCGGCACTGGCAACGATCTCGCTTGAATGTCTTTTCACCCAAAATCTCTTAGCTGTGAAATAATGCATGATTAACTCAAAGCAGAGTGAATAAATCAATATTACTTTATTCTATTATTTGTTTTAGTCATTTAACTGTGACCATGCTGGAGCACTGCCGTAAACATAATAATGTTGATACTAAAGGGTTAAATAGTTTCCAATGTAAGCCACATAACTGAATATTTGAGTCAAATTTTGTTTCTTCTCAGTCTGCTGTTACCATTTATCTATTTATTTTTCCCCCGTTGTCAGTCTTTTGGAAAGATATTGCCCACATACCCAGCTACCCAGCATCCTTAACCTTTCTCAGAGGCTGTAGAATACTTTCTTTTTTATAACCACCCATTTCTGGGTTAACCACCTTAGACAGAATGGTTGGCAGAATGGGTTGGAGTGAATTATTTCTCTGTTTGGCTGTTATTGAATAAATGAATAAAATGTGTGGCTTGTGGAGAACTGTAATCATTTTCTTTATTATTATTATTATTATTATTATTATTATTATTATTTTGGTTCAAAGATTCCTGGCCTCCAAAGTATTCCTATATGGAATCAATTCTTTGTCATCTCCTCATACTTTCACCCTTCACTGCTCTGAAAGACTGAAGATTCTCCTTCTGTTACACTAATTAACTGCCTGTTAAAAAGGTTCATGTGACACCATTCCTCTGTCTGTACTTCCTGTTCAGCTTGTTGAAACTAGTTGAGCTATTGGGAAAGCTAATCTTTCACCTCCTCCCTTCCTTACACTTGCCTTCTCATCTGTTGGGGCTGTTTGGATTTCCACCCCAGTTCTACTGTGCTTTTTGCAGTGTGTTATTTAAGACTTCTTGCGTTGTTATTGTTATTTAGCCTCTAGTTAACTCTTTACAAACAGTGGCATTCCAGTCATGACCATCCTGTCTTTCATGTGTATTATCATATTCAATGCATTCCTTTTGAAAATGGCATGGTGTATTTTGAGAGTGATTTGGCTGCTATTTCTAGGTGATCAAGTAACTATGTAGATTGCTCCCCTTATTCTTCTACTCTTTACTCTTTTGTTTGTCATTTAACTGTGGCCATGCTACAGCACCATCTTGAGGACTTCTGGTCGAACAAATCGACCCCAGGACTTATTTTTTTTAAAGCCAAGTACTTATTCTGTCAGTCACTTTTGCTGAACTGCTAAGCTACGGTGATGTAAACACACCAACACCAATTGTCAGGTGGTGATGGGAAGGACACACACACACACACATACACACATACACACATATATATATATATGTTTCTGTCATATACATACATACATATACATATATTTGCTTCTGTCTCTCACACACACACACACACACACGTTTCTGTCTATCAAATCCACTCACAAAGCTTTGGTTGGCCCGAGCTATAGTAGAAGACATTAGCCCAAGGTGCCACACAGTGGGACTGATCCTAGAACCATGTGGTTCGGAAGCAAGCTTCTTACCACACAGTCACGCCTGTGCCCTTATTAGTTTGATGAGTAGGAGGTAGTTTTCATTTAATAATTAATAACTACTACCTATAGGCACTGGCATGGCTGTATGGTTGAGAAATTCACTTCACAGAGGCCATGTCTGGCCATAGGGAAAATATTACCTTGCTTGGAAATGGTGGCAAGAGCAGCATCTGGCTGTAGAAAATCTGCTTCAATAAACTGTCTAAATCCTGGAAGCATAAAGAAGTGGGCATTAAACATGATGATGATGATGATGTACATAGGCTTAGGAGTGGCTGTGTGGTAAGTAGCTTGCTTACCAACCACATGGTTCTGGGTTCAGTCCCACTGTGTGGCACTTTGGGCAAGTGTCTTCTGCTATAGCCTCGGGCTGACCAAAGCCTTGTGAGTGGATTTGGTAGATGGAAACTGAAAGAAGCCCGTCGTATATATGTATGTATATATATATATATATATATATATATATATATATATATATATGTGTGTTTGTGTGTCTGTGTTTGTCCCCCCCAGCATCGGTTGACAACCGATGCTGGTGTGTTTACGTCCCCATAACTTAGCGGTTCGACAAAAGAGACCGATAGAATAAGTACTAGGCTTCCGAAGAATAAGTCCTGGGGTCGATTTGCTCGACTAAAAAGGCGGTGCTCCAGCATGGTCGCAGTCAAATGACAAACGAGTAAAAGAGTATGGGTAGAATATATTTAATATTATATAGGTCTGCACTGTGGCTATAAGCAACACCCACAACACATACATGCATAAAACAAAACCTGTTCGCATATATTTATCATTTTTTCAAATGAAGAGAACATAGGAGAGGATGAAGACAGTTTGGAAGGTTCATGTGTTTGCATAAATTGAATAAGCAGGTGTTTTGTTGCTAGGAATCCATTGAATAGTAGTTCCTGCTCCCAGTTTGGTCTATAATACAACCATTAATAAATTACCTGCTTTATCTGGTTTAAAGGTTCATTCATTTTAACCTCACAATCTTACTGATATCTTTTATTTTTTTTATTAGTTTCAATCATTAGACTGTGGTCATGCTGGGGCACCACCTTTAAGAATTTTAGTTGATCCCAATACTTTTTTTTTGTTGTTGTTTTGTTTTCTAAAGCCTGATACTTATCCTGTCTGTGTCTTTTACTGAACTGCTAAGTTATGGGGACATAAACACACCAACACCATTTGTCAAGTGGTGGTGGGAAACAAACACAGATACAAAGATACACACACACACACACACACACTCACATACACCATATGTGATGAGCTTCTTTCGATTTCCATCTGCAAAATTCACTCACAAGGTTTTGGTTGGCCCGAGACTATAGTAGAAAACATTTGTCCAAGGTGCCATGCTTCTTACTTGGAAACAGGTGAGGGTTGTTACCAGAAAGGGTATCTGATCATAGAAAGCATACCTCAAATTCCATTCAAGCTCTGCATGCATTGAAAAGTGGATGTTAAAATGATGATGAGGATATATGTATGTTAGGCACACTCAAAGGGATGTTATTGTCCTCAACAAGTCTCTTTTTACTCTCTTTTACTCTTTTACTTGTTTCAGTCATTTGACTGTGGCCATGCTGGAGCACCACCTTTAGTCAAGCAAATCGACCCCAGGACATATTCTTTGTGAGCCTAGTACTTATTCTATCAGTCTCTTTTGCTGAACTGCTAAGTTACGGGGACGTAAACACACCACTCTCGGTTGTCAAGCGATGGTGAGGAGACAAACACAGACACACAAACATATACACACATACATATATATATACATGCGTGGGTATGGCTGTGTTGTTAGGAAGCTTGCTTCCCAGCTACATGGTTTCGGGTTCAGTCCCACTGCGTGGCACCTTGGGCAAGTGTCTTCTGCTATAGCCCCGAGCCGACCGAAGCTTTGTGATTGAATTTGGTAGGCAGAAGTTACTGCCGTGTGTGTATATGTCTGTGTATGTGCTTGTGCCTCTCCCAAAGAGAGAGAGAGAGGGATATATACGACAGGCTTCTTTCAGTCTCCATCTACCAAATCCACTCACAAGGCTTTGGTTGGCCCGAGGCTATAGTAGAAGACACTTGCCCAAGGTGCCACGCAGTGGGACTGAACCCAGAACCATGTGGTTGGTAAGCAAGCTACTTACCACACAGCCACTCCTGCACCTGTGGAGTTTTTTTGATCCTTCAATGTTTCTACCCATTTGTTAACTACCTAACAGACTGTGCTGGATGTATTTCATTATGGTATTAGTAAGGTTTACTTCTATTACATAAAACTAGAAAGTCTTCAGTACACAATGATGTGTTTTGTTTGATACGCTAATAATGATTTCTAAGTCAGATATGAAGCAAACAGAATCGAGTTGACTCGGGTACTTGTTTGCTACCACTGGAAGGACAAATCTCAGATGGATTTTGAACCTAGAATGTAAATATTGCAGGGGTACTTTTTTTTCCTGGTGTTATATGGTAATGTACACACACTGCCTATCCGCTGTATCATCTCAAACGTGTAATAACAAAAACAAGAGCTAATCTGAACTGACTACTTAAATAGTGTGACTGTTTGTGTTATGTCAGATGTAGTAATAGTGAAAACATGTGTGTCACCAAATCTTGGAAGGAAGGCTGCATCTCTGTCTAGGAGTTTACTGACAGTAGAGGAACGATGTCTTGTAAATGTTTTGATCTTATATCTCTTATGTTCTACTTAATCCTCCCAGTTCTCTTTCTCTCTTTCTATCTATTTATATATCACTTACACTCTCCCCACCTCTCTCTCTCTCTCTCTCTCTCTCTCTCTCTCTCTGTCTCTCTCTCTCTCTCTCTCTCTCTCTCTCTCTATATATATATATATATATATATATATATATCCATCCATCCATCCACTTACCCACCCACAAACACATTGGGTCTCAAAATGCACTGATGTGGATTTGGTTTTCAGGTTTGTCAGTCGTGGTGGTGGTGGGGAATTTCCCAGATTTTTTTCCTTTGAGGAATTCCAACACACACACACACACGTGTGTGCATGTGACATGACAGTCATGGTGGTAGCAGCAATGGTGACTGTTCCAGTCATTTGTAGAAATCTTTTGTTGCTTCTCTTCCAAGCAATCCTTGAGACACACATACCCAGGTTTTTTCTTTCTTTTTGTCCTTCTTTTTTTCCACCCTGCTTCCTCCTTCCCTACTCCTGCCACCCTGTCCTTTGCCTACTCTCATCAAAGATGGTGATAGTGACTGTTATCTGACACGGCGGGGGGGGGGGGGTCAATAAAGCCTAAAATACATCCATGTGTTGACAGCTTCATATGAAAAATGAAATCAGCTTTTAAGGATCTTTGTATCCTGTTTGAGAAGATATCCTTAAGAAAGGAAATGGAAGAGATTCTTCCTTGATATGGCTCAGTAAATTGCTGGAAATTCTTATCTCTGTTAAATAAATAAATCTACACGTATTTTGTTGTTTTGTTTTTACTCGTACATGCTTGGTTAATAGTAATTCATTCATTCATTTGATTATTCATTCATTATTCTCGTTCTTATCACTACTACCACCACCTACACAACAAATTCACCACCACCACCACCACTACTACTACTACTACTAGTACTACTAGTATTACTATGTTCATGTTTTTTAGTTTTGTAGTGTGTTCTGAGGTGTTTGATTCTCAACATCCTGTCAGGAAGTTGGATGGGTTTTATTTTATTTTATTTAAATTTTTTTTTTCCCTTTGGTATTTGTGTGTGTGTGTGCAGAGGTTGGTTAGTTTGAGTATGATGAGTGGCAGAGTTGATGGAATGTGATCTGTTTTGATTACGGTGACTTATGCAAATTTATCTAGTTTGTCTCATTTATTATGTCTGTGTTAAATGTTGTGTTTAAAACATTTCTGATAGCCTTTGTACTGAATGCTTCCTTTCCACTTTGCCTCACCTCCTCCATTACCAACTTCTTCCTCATCTATGTTTTCCTCTTTCACAACATACTTCCGCCTCACTATACCAGTCTAGTGGCCCAGTGGTAATATTTCCTTTTAGTAATATAAAGTACTGGCTTTGAATTTCAATCTGCATCTTCACCAGACCTCTGATCTTTGAAGAAAACCCCCACTTGCTCCTGTGAAGGGCGTTGTTGGTTGCTGCTGTATAATAGCCTTCCTGACAGCAAAAGGTTTTATTCATTCTGTTTGCTGCCCAACTAGTAATTTCCTTGCTGTTAGGTCTCACCCATTGTAGATTGACCCTTGATGTACCATTAAGTGTTGTGTAAGTAGGTGCCTGTCTGGTGCCTACTTACATCTAGCTCAGCCTCTGCAAATGGTTGTGTAATCATTGTTTATGAAGCAGTCACTCTTATGTTTAACAACCTCATCCATGCTGTTTTCATCCAGGTTTATTTGCTGCAATATCAACTGTTGTGTGGTTAATGTTAGGGCATTCATGAAAATCATCCTAGATTAAAGGAAATATTGCCACCTCTCGTCTTTTAGAAGGGCAGTTATATATGATACTAAATCATAGAGACTGTATGTTACCAATGGTCTCATGTGGTCACAGATCTGATATAGTGCTGCTGTTACACGCATAAATATTCTCAAACACATGCAAAAAGACATTCACAGACATTGCAGGTAATATCCAAAAAAACATTCAACTAATTAGTAAAGATTCACTACAATACACTACAAGTTCTTGCTCATGAATATAATGTTTGTTCTTGCTGTCTCTTCTCTTGTTACTACTGTGGTGACTTCTCCTCTCTGAATTAGCCAGCTGCATACTCTCTTTGGTCAAGTTTACTGGGCACCAATGCCTCTCCTTTCATCACCCTTACTGGTATCTGACTTCCAGCAGAGCTACTCTCTGAAATTCTCCTCCTTCCTCATATTTTCCCATACTGACACCTATCCACAGATGTTTGAAACTTATCACTAGTCTGGGAGGTCATTGGTACTCTCTTTTCTCCAATCACTGAAAAAAAAATTCTTCATCTTTTAGCACTTTACCGATCTGAAACTTAAAGTTGTTTGGTGATGGACTCACCTTCAATGTATATGTAGGAGTTAGTGGCTACAGTTAATGATGACAGCTATTAAATGTAAGCTGAAGATGACTATTCTGGTTGGGGGGGGGGGGGATTGTAGTAAAACAACTTGTTCAGAGCCTTTGTTGGTCAAGGCTGAGTATACATCTGCACAATGTATGTGTCAACATGGGCAAGATTTTTTCGACGAAGAGTGACAATTATCCATGCATGCAAGCCTCTCTTCCTCTTCAATGGTTATCTAAGGGTAAGGCCACTGACTTGAGCCTTTATAGCTTGGCATCAATGACATCATTGGCATTGCTATCAGAACACAGACAACCAGAACAGACACCACAAGGCATCCCATCCCATCTGACTCTCTGCATTTCTGTTAGTCCACCACTCTTTATTGATCCTGAAAGAATGAAAGACAAAATAGACCTCAGTAAGTTTTGAACATGGGGTACAGACAGGCAGCAATCATTTGACTGAATTGATAAAGCATCACAGTATTTTTCTCTGATTCTCTGCATTCTGGTTTGAATCTTACCGTGGTCAGTTTTGCATTTCAACTTTTGAGAAATTGACAAAAAAGTACCAATCCAGTGGATTGATGACAGAACTGTAAAATCATCAAACCAGATGCTTTCCAGTATTTATTCCAGTTTGTTGGCATTTTGAGTTCAAATCCTGCCATACTCTAAGGGCAGTAGACTGCATCTGTTGCCCTGTTTAACATCCCCAATTTGGCACTTTTGATACTTTTGGCAAAGTCCACTCTGTTGCAAGCATTAGGACCTGATCTCCAGTTTAAGGAAAACTCCCTCCTTCCCTCCCCTCCACCTTCCACCAGTCTCTGAGGCCCTGTAAAGGGTCATGGGCAATGCCTTTCCTCCTGACTTATAGATTAGAACAAAAACAAAACTAGCGTAGAGAGGGTATGTCATTGATGAGGTCATAAATTTCTGATGAACCTAGCTAATTGATCAAATGACCAAATAATTGATTAGTTAATCAATTAAATGTTTAACTAATTGACTCATAAATCTTTCTACTATAAGCATAAAGCCTGAAATTTCGAGGGGAGGGAGCTAGTCATTTACATTGACTCCAGTGCTTGTACTTACTTCACTGACCACAAAATGATGAAAGACAAAGTAGCCCTTGATGGAATTTGAACTTAGAATGTAAAGCCAGAAAAAATGCTAAGCATTTCGTCTGGTGTGCTGATGATTCTATTAGCTGACCACCTTAATTGACTAATAATAATAAAAGAAGTGAAATAGAACCAGTGCATGTGTTTATTATTGGCATGATGACCCTCCTGGGATACAAGAAAAACAAAAGCTATATATGTATTTCATAGCCTGACATCTGACCTCCTTCAACCCATGTAGCACTTGTGTTAGGGGATGTGACTTAATGACCTTAATCTCTACTACACTGGAAGCTAGCTAGCTGTGTAAAATTAGATAGTCAAGTTTATATCAAGGACATTTTCTTTCTAGGATGGTGATTGTCTTTCATTTATTTAATACTACCGGAAACTGCAGATAAGGTCTATCCCTATGAGTCATGCTGAGTGGAGCATGGCTATAGATCATTAGAACATTTTGAAAGGGCAATCACATTTAAGAGTGATTAGGATTGGAGGACTTATTTGTTTCTAAAGCTGTTTCCTAAATTTAGTGACTTTGTTTGCAATCAACTAGTCTTTGTTGTTGTTGTTATTGTGTGATCATGTGTTAAAGTGCAATTCATTCATTGTTTATAATGGCCGTCCCTAACTCATTGTTTGCAGGCAACATATTGTTCGTACAGATCTTTTGTGCTAACCCTTTGTACATACACACACATGTATATATTTACATACATACACATATATTTACATACATATACATATATTTACACACTCACACACACACATACTTGTAATTCTCTCTCTCCCCCACATATACAATAATCACATCATTATATCATTTTTATTATTGGTCACATTCATACCATGTATAGAAGGTTTTGTTTGAAGGTAGATGGAAGCTTGAGACCACTGCTTTCTGTAATTTTGTCATCACATTTTAAACAATGATTCATATAAAATGTGGAGTGAGCTTCTGTATTATTGCTGTTGTTTAACCATAGGCCAGCATTGGTTGAGCAGTTCCTATAATCAAAAACTTTCCACCCAAGACCACTCTGTTTTTCTTATTTCTTTATTGCCCACAAGGGGTTAGACATAGAGGGAACAAACAAGGACAGAGAAAGGTATTAAGTCGATTACATCGACCCCAGAGCATAACTGGTACTTAATTTATCGACCCCAAAAGGATGAAAGGCAAAGTCGACCTCGGCTGAATTTGAACTCAGAACGTAACGGCAGACGAAATACCGCTAAGCATTTCACCCAGCGTGCTTACGATTCTGCCAGCTCGCCGCCGATTTTCTTTTAGGGATATCTAGGCCTAAGGCCTACATTATCAATGTGTCCTTCCTCACTTTCAAGACAGAAGGTGTTTTTTTTTGAGGGAATTTTAGCTATTATTTTTAAACAGGTCATGAGATTCTCATTAACAGATCAATTCAGTTCAGGCAACTCATTACACAAACAGTGGCTGTGTGGATAAGGCTCTAAACTACCTACTTGGAGATTAGAGGTTCAAATCATCTATTGGTTGTACTTTGTGTTCCTGAGCAGAACATTATTATTTTATATTTCTGAAGTTGAACTAGCTGTTAGGATATGTTTATTATTTTAATCTGTGCATCTATAGGTACAGGTGTGGCTGTGTGGTAAACAGTTTGCTTCCCAAGCACATGGTTCTAGGTTCAGTTCCACTGTGTAGTACTTTAGGTAAGTCTCAGGCTGACCAAAGCCTTGTGAGTGGATTTGATAGAGGGAAACTGAAAGAAGCCCACCATATATGTGTGTTTGTGTGTATGTCTGTCTCCAACCACTGCTTGACAATCAGTGTTGATGTCTTTACTTCCCCCTGACTTAATGGTTCAGCAAAAAGGAAATGATAGAATAAGTATCAGGCTTTAAAAAAAAAAAGCACTGGGGTCAATTCATTTGACTAAAATTCTTCAAGGCAGTGCCCCAGCATGGCCACAGTCTAATGGCTTAAACAAGTAAAAGATAAATGTACCCAGGCTGGTGATTGATATTGAAGTGGCTTTTTGTACCAATCCCCTCCTCCAAGGTACCTACCCTGGTCTTATGATGGAAATTTCTTGTTTTAAAGTGATCCAGTCATCTTCAATACCACCACCACAATCATTATCTCTCTCTCTCTCTCTCTCCCGCTCTCTCTCTCCCACCCCTCTCCCTCCTCTCTCTCTCCCTCCCTCCTCTCTCTCCCTCCCACCCCTCTCTCCCTCCTATCTCTCTCCCTCCTATCTCTCTCCCTCCTATCTCTCTCCCTCCTATCTCTCTCCCTCCTATCTCTCTCCCTCCTATCTCTCTCCCTCCTATCTCTCTCCCTCCTCTCTCTCTCCCTCCTCTCTCTCTCCCTCCCCTCTCTCTCCCTCCCCTCTCTCTCCCTTCTCTCTCTCTCTCTCCCTCCTCTCTCTCTCCCTACTCTCTCTCCCCCTCATCTCTCTCTCTCTGCCTTTCTTGAACATCACCCCTCTGCTAAAATTATATTTTTAACTCTCTGTCTCTACCTTCAACTAACTTTTTCAACCACGTATTAAATATTACATTCCCCCTCCCACGTCATGGACGCTTCTTTTTCCTTTTTCTTTCTCCCTCTTTCTGTCTCTTTGCCTTGTCCTCTTTTTCTCCCTCCTTTTTCTTTCTTCCTTTTTTTCTCTAATCACCTGAAAGCGTTACCGATGGGCTAAGTAATGCAATAACAAGTAGAGTTATTACAAGATAATGATAATCCTTTCTGCTATATGCACAAGGCGTGAAATTTTGGGAGAAAAAGGCTAGTCAAATACATCAACCCCAGGGTTGATGGGTACTTACCTTATTGACCTGCAAAGAATAAAAAATAGAATCAACCTCAGTAGACTTTGAACTCAGAATGTAAAGTCAGGAGAAACACCATTAAGCAGTTTGTCCAGTGTGTTAATGAATCTGCTAGGTTGCTGCCTTAATAATAATAATAATGACAATCCTTTCTACTATAGGCACAAGGCCTGAAATTTGGGGGGAGGGGAGCTAGTTGATTACATCGACCCCAGTACTCAACTGGTACTTAATTTAGGGGCCCTGAAAGGATGAAAGGCAAAGTCGACCTCAGTGGAATTTGAACTCAGAACGTAGCGATAGGCAAAATACCGCTAAGCATTCTGTATAGTGAGCTAACGATTCTGCCAGCTCGCTGCCTTAATAATAATAATAATAATAATAATAATAATAGTAGTAATAATAATGGTATCAAATTTTTGGTAGCAAGCCAGCAATTTTAGGGGACGGATATGTTGATTACATTGACCCCAGTACTCAACTGGTGATTATTTTATTTACCCTGAAAGAATGAAAGGCAAAGTTGACCTCAGTGGAATGAATAATAATAATTATTATTATTATTATTATTATGATAATAATATCAAAATAAAAAATGATGGAATGAGACACTGCTGTGTCCTAAATGTGATAAAGAAATACCCAAAGAATGATCGAGAGTCTTGTCCACTCCAAAATACATGTCTTCCCCATGCCAACATACTAACTCAGTGTTCTGTTTTATTGTAATGGCTCCTTACCAAAGCAGACCACCACTAGCTAATTTCCATGAGTTTTCTTATGATTATCTTTGAATAATAAATTGTTGTTTCAGCTGTTCTTTTAATCTAAGAACTAATGTTGCTACTAAGAACCTGACTGATCCCATACTGTTGTTGTTGTTGTTGTTGTTGCTTGATGTATTATATTGGTGGAACACTTCGGACATTCACCACCACCAACAAGTTTAATAACTGTTGTTGTTATTTTATGTCGGAAGTTTTGAATTGTGTGTTTATATCTTCTTCTATCACAATGAATATATTATATAGCATCTGTGTTTCCCAAAAAAAAACCCAAAACAACACAGGGTATATGCAGACAGACATTCATGTACATACACTCACATACAGATGTTTATATGAATGCTTATAAACAAATTTAGAGAAGCTGGGATGTTTTTTTGGTCTTGTTTTTAAAATTTTAACTTTGTTTTTCTTTTACTTAAATATATAATTCTTTATGTGTTTCACGTTATTTTTGTTTTAATCTCACAGTTTAAAATTTCAACATCCTCCTTTCTATTTACAATAAATACCAAGGAAACACATCTACCAATTCATGAACAACTAAAATAAATCACTTTAACCTTGTTGTGCTATATTATCTTGACTTTCTGTATGTGTATGTAAACCATACAAAGAAGGAGGCATTTATCAATTTATTTGTACTTAACTCATTATCGGATCGTTCTCTTTTCTCTGACAAAACTCTCCATAAGACCTTACCCACCCATCCATCCGTTTCATTCATTTTGTAAAATATGTGACTTTGGGGTTTATTTCTCTGGTAATTGTATTTGGTAGTTGTATATATGTGTATGCATGTGTTATGGTTGAGTGGCTGCAAAGTTCAACCTCACTGTGTGGCATCATGGATGATTGTCAACCAATGCCTTGTAGATAGAATAGATAGATAGAAACTGTATGGAAACTTGCTCTGTGTGTTTGTGTTTGTGTGAGACACAGAGAGAGAGACTATGTGCTTAGGTGTGTATGAATATTCTGTGTCATTATTGATCCTTTTGGTACCAATCTACCAAAGACTACCCCTGATTCTGTGATACAAACTTCCTGTTTTAACCAAATGAAAATGATCCAAGTGAAAATCTTGCATCAAAATTTCATGTTAATTGAAGTTTCAAACACCAGCTTAATAAATACAAAATTATTATTTCTGAAATTACATATGTGTGTTTGTGTCTCCTTGTGTTGTCATTGCATGATCGTTATAAATGAAGGTCATTCATTTCTAATATAGTGCCAAACCATGTCTGGCTATGAGGAAATTTCATGTTGCTTGGAAACAGACAAGGGTTGGCAATAGCAGGGGTGTCTAGCCACAGAAAAGTTACCTCAGTAAACTCTGTCTGACCTATGCAAGTATCGAGGAGCAAATATTGAGACAGGGATCATGAAGGGCTTCCTTCCACTATTTTCACTCACAAGACATTGATCAACCTGAGGCAAGTGTATGTTAGTTAATCAATTACCAATTTATATTTGTAAATTTAAGTTACATTGTATAGACTGAGCTATGCATGAAGGCACATAGTTCAGTGGTTAGAGCATCCGACTCACAGTCGTGAAGTCGTGAGTTTGATTCCTGAACTGGACTGTGTGTTATGCTCTTCAGTAAGACACATTGTTTCACATTGCTCCAATTCACTCAGCTGTAGAAATGAGATGTGACGTCACAGGTGCCAAGCTGTATCAGCCTTTTCCTTTCCCTTGGATAACATTGGTGGCGTGAAGAGGGGAGACTGGTATGCATGGGTGACTGCTGGTCTTCTATTAACAACCTTGCTTGGACTTGTGCCTTGAAGGGTAACTTTCTAGGTGCAATCTCATGGTCAGTCATGACCGAAGGGGGTCTTTACCCTTTCTAGACTGGTACTTATAATTTGTGACTTGGTCATAATTAATATATAACATATTCAAGATAATTATGATTATTTGTATGTTTTAGTTTTTGTTGTATTTTGCTGCTGTTTGAAAAAGCAGCAAGCTGACAGAATCATTAACATGCTAAACAAAATGTTTAATGGTGTTTCTTATGGTTTTACTTTTAGAGTTCAAATTCAACTGAGGTCAACTTTACTTTTCATCCTTTCAGGGTTGATAAACAAGTACCAGTTGAGCACTGGGGTTGTTGTAATTGACTAGGTCCTCCCTACAAGTTTCATGCTGTGTACCTATAGCAGAAAGGATTATGTTGATGTTTGGAATATATTTTTTTTTATGAATAGTGGTCTGGGTACAAACTTTTGGTTTGTACATTACAAACAACATTGGATTTCATCCACAAGCTGTTTGGAAATAGTGATCCTGCTTTTAGTGGCGAAATCACATTAATAGCTCTTAGGCTGCTGATGAGAGAAATTCTCAACTGTGTTAAAAAAATGGATTTCATTTTGTCATTATGTCACTGGCTATTGTTGATGTCTGATGGGTGCATGGGTGTTTTTTTTATTTATATGTACTCCACTAGGGTTTTTTACTGAGATTATACAAGTTGTTTGGCCATTTTTGTTTTTAGGTTGTGTTAGGAATGGGATTAGATATAATTTTTATTCATGTGGTTTGTAAATGGTTAGTTTAGCATGGTCAGATTGTCATTAAAAGGCAAATATGAAATGTATATGTGTTTGTGTGTGGTCTACCTTGAAATGATTAATTTAGTGCTATGTGATTTCTCTGTCTCCCCCCCCTCTCTCATACTGACACATATATACAGACAGAGATGTAGTGCTATATTTCTGGTTTTGAGAAAATACTCCGCATAGATAAACTGCTGGAGGTTATCTAGGTTAGGGTTCTGTACTGACAAATTGAACAGGGTCACACTAAAGAAATACAAAGGACGAAACTTATTTTTCAGTGACCTGTACCATAGATTAAAAGGTAAGCTCCCAGTTAATATAATCTGTAACCTAGTTTCAATTACCAGAGGTAACATTTTATTTACAAAATATAGCAAAAATTTCATTACTACATTAGTATATCAGTATTTTTGTGTTGTTCTTTTTCAAGTGAAGAAAGACATAAATTCTACAAGCTGCATTTTCTTTCCACTTAATACCTTAAGTTTTCCAGGTTAGCCTTGATCGAGTAGAACTATGGTCAAAAGCTACTTCGGCTAACCTGCATCTTATTAGTATGTTCTCCCATTTTTTTAAAGATGGTAGAGTGTTGTTTTAGCTGTTACTTTTAGCAGGCTCAGCAATGATACCAAGGCTTTCTCATTGGATTGGCTTCATTTATATTCTGAGTAGGAATTGGTAAACTTTGTCCAATGTACAGTTGCAAAGACATCGTGGACAATTATATTATGTATTAGTCTGACTTGTGTCTTTGTCTTGTGAGATGAGGACATCATTCCAACTAATACGTAATATACAAATTCCTCATCTCAGACATATAGGACTGTGTTATTGTGACAGTTGTATAACAAGCTGTGTCTATAAATGGATGTGGTCTCTTTAAAAAGAAATATAAGAAAAGATGTATGTGCAAGTGGCACGTAAAATAACCCATTTTGAGCATGGCCATTGCCAGCACCGCCTGACTGGCACGTAAAAGCACCCACTACACTCTCGGAGTAGTTGGTCTTAGGAAGGGCATCCAGCTGTAGAAACTCTGCCAGATCAGATTGGAGCCTGGTGTAGCCATCTGCTTTCACCAGTCCTCAGTCAAATCGTCCAACCCATGCTAGCATGGAAAGCGGACGTTAAATGATGATGATGTATAATTGGACAATTTCATATTGTTTGTAACAGGTGTAAACATGACTGTGGTTAAGAAGTGCACTTCACAACCACATAGTTCTGGGTTTAGTCCCACTGTGCAGCACTTTGGGCAAGTATCTTCTACTATTGCTCTGGATTGATTAATGCATTGGGAGAAAATTTGATAGGCAGAAACTGTATGGAAGCTTGTTATTTATGAATGTGTGTTTGTAAGTTTGCGTTTGGCCCTCACTGCCTGATACTTGGTGTAAGTTTGTTTATGTCCATGTAATTTAGCATTTAAGCTTGTGTTTCTCTCTCACTGCTTGACAACTGGTGTAGGTTTGTTTATGTTCATGTAATTTAGCAGTTTGGCAGAAATTTATGTATTGGAGTCAATTGGTTATATGAAATGAAAATAAAATCACCTCAAGGTGGTACACCTTGTTAGGCTGTTGTCCAGTGACTAAAAAAAGTTAAAAAAATAAAAGAACAATTAGGCGCAGGAGTGGCTGTGTGGTAAGTAGCTTGCTTACCAACCACATGGTTCTAGGTTCAGTCCCACTGTGTGGCACCTTGGGCAGGTGTCTTCTACTATAGCCTCGGGCCGACCAAAGCCTTGTGAGTGGATTTGGTAGAGCACTCCACAGACACGTGTACCCTTAACATAGTTCTCGGGGATATTCAGCGTGACACAGTGTGACAAGGCTGACCCTTTGAATTACAGATACAACAGAAACAGGAAGTAAGCGTGAGAGAAAGTTGTGGTGAAAGAGTACAGCAGCAGGGTTCGCCACCATCCCCTGCCGGAGCCTCATGGAGCTTTAGGTGTTTTCGCTCAATAAACACTCACAACCCCCGGTCTGGGAATTGAAACCGCGATCCTATGACCGCGAGTCAGCTGCCCTAACCACTGGGCCATTGCGCCTCCTAAATGTTTTACTATATTTTTATCATATGTTTAGCTATATTTTACAATATTTACTTTGCTATTCTTCTTAGTTCACCCAAGCTTTATTATCTCTCTTCGTAGGGGCTCTCTTTCTAGGAAGTACACATCAGTCATGCACCAGGTTGTTTTAAATGGTTATGTATATTCTACAGAAGCATTTAGCGGCGAGCTGGCAGAAACGTTAGCACGCTGGGCGAAATGCTTAACAGTATTTCGTCTGCCGTTACGTTCTGAGTTCAAATTCCGCCGAGGTCGACTTTGCCTTTCATCCTTTCAGGGTCGATAAATTAAGTACCAGTTACGCACTGGGGTCGATGTAATCGACTTAATCCGTTCGTCTGTTCTTGTTTGTTCCCTCTATGTTTAGCCCCTTGTGGGCAGTAACGAAATAGGTATTTCGTCTGCCGCTACGTTCTGAGTTCAAATTCCACTGAGGTCGACTTTGCTTTTCATCCTTTCGGGGTCGATTAAATAAGTACCAGTTACGCACTGGGGTCGATATAATCGACTTAATCCGTTTGTTTGTCCCCTCTGTGTGTAGCCCCTTGTGGGCAGTAAAGAAATAAGAAGCATTTAGCTTTGCATTCAGATGAAAATATGTAGTTTGTGGTTTTAGGGTAGCTTTAATTTTTTTGACCCTTTGAGTTTGCGACCTACTTTCTGCTCCTAATTGCATCTATGCCACTTCATTTACTATAACACTAGTAACATTAGGAATACTATGAACATCACAACATAACATTGCTCACTCTCTTATAAAATTTGTGACCTTTTGCTTATTTAACCATTCAATCTCATCTAACTCTATTGATTCCCTCACCACTCTGCCTCACTTTCCCATCTGCAATGAAGAAATATGTTCTGTATACTATTATAAAACATATGCACACCTGTCTACTGTGAGGTTTCTTTTATAGTGAGACAATCATAGAGAAGCAGGGAGACAGAGCATGTGTTTGTTTGCATATAGATTAATGCTGTTTCCTATGTTTATATAGGAATTAATGTGACGGAGTGCTTAGAATGGAATAAAATTAATTCAAATTCATGTATAATGATAATAGTTAGCAGCAACATCGTCTTTGTAGATTTTAAACCTGTTGTAGTCTCCTGGTTTAGTTTAGTTTGGTTATTTCTCTTCAGTTGTCTCTTGAGTTTGTAAGGCTTTCATTTTGTAATATCCAAACTGTGTCTGCATTCTAAATTTTCCTTCATATTATGGCATTAAATAAGGTACTGTTTCTAATGTATGAGATATAATTAACCTTTTTGATACCAACCCACCTGTGACTACCCCTGTTTCTGATAAAACTTTGCTGTTTTAAAGTGATTTAAATAAAAGCTCTCCTTCAAAATTCCATGTTAATTTATGTTCCAAACTCCAGCTTAATAATGACAAAATTAATTAATAAATTCATTATTTTCAAAATTAATTTTATAACGTGGTTTCTATATATGTCATCTTAGTGTCGTGCACTTATAACAGTATGATATACAATAGCACAGAATGGGGGGGGGGGGGTAGGCATCAACTGTCTCCACTTGATGTATTCCCAAATACTGCCAACAACTGTAACCAATCCAAAATAACTCTCAACGAACTATAACAATTTCTCAATAATTTCCTGCGACTCCACAAACTCACGAATGAGTTAAACATGCTACTACTTATACAAGTTGGCTAGTTCATTCTCACAGCGAGTGTCATGATTCTTGCCATATCAACTAATTAGAACAAAAGCAGCATATTTCAACAGAAATATGGTAACGAAAGGGTTAAAGCTTAAAATGCTTTTGATGAACATCGTTGTTCCAGAATTGCTGAACATATGAAAGCTTTTGCTCCATAATACAATAACAAATGTAACTATCATCTACTATAAGATTGTACTGTATGTGGCTGAAAAAACTCCCATATTTCACATGACCATTGGTGAGGCACTAGTGAAGTTAGGCAGGTGGTTATTGTGTCTTGATGTAGTTCATGTTGTACTGTTTTCTTACTTTGCTTTTTTTTTTCTCTCTTTTTAATTGCTATCATGGTTTTGAGTTGCCATCGCTGGTGCAAACCATGTGTTTATTTTTCAAGAATAGTGATTGTTGTGCAGAGAACTTTCTGTATTCATTTTGGGTGAAATTGAAACAATGCTATTCCACACTGGAAATCCATATTGCTATTGGATGACAATTTCGGGGCCATGAGTTCAAAACTAAAAGAAAACTACTTGGAAAATGTTGGAGCATTCAAACTCCAGAAAGTGTTCAAGTTGTGAGACACTGTTTTGCAATCTCCTGTGAAGGTAATTATCAGTTCATGATCATAAGGTTGTGAGTTCAATTCCCAGTGGCACATTGTGTCTTTGAGCAAGACACTTTATTCCACGTTGCTTCAGTTCACTCAGTTGGCAAAAATGTGTTGTACCTGTTATTAAAAGGGCCATGCTGTGTCATGCTGAATCTCCCTGCGAACTGTGTTAAGGGTACATACACATGTCTGTGTTGTGCTTAGCCATTTGCATGTTAATTTCACAAGCAGGCTATTTCATTGATTGGATTAATTGGAACTTTTGTTGTTGTAACCAATGGAGTGTCATTTTTGGTTTGCAATCTCCTAAGTGTGCAATCTGCAAACATGCATCTGCTTTGGGATTATGCAATTGAACTGCCAGAATGTTATACATTGATCTCAAGTTCCGTCCATACAAAGTGATGGTTGGGAAACTTCATGAATGTGATAGGAAAAAGCCACATAGCATACTGTGAGGATATCTGTCACATTGTTCCTTCAGACACTATTTTCCTCACATGCAATGAAGCCCACTTTCGTCTGCCTGGAGTAGAATTTTTGTTACTTGATGGAAAACAATGTCAAGCAGATTCATGAAAGATCCCTTTACAACAAACTAGTTTCTGTCTAGTGTACTGTTGCAAATTTTGGTGTTTGGGGCCCTCACTTTTAGAAGGAGGGAGGCTAAGCACTTACAGTAATGTCTGATTAACATGCAGAGATGCTACACAACTTTCTGAAGCCAAAACTTAGAGACCATGGAAATTTGGATGAGTGGTTTCAGTAGGATGGTGCCACTGCTTGCCAAGTGGTGTCATCAATGGCAGTCTTGAAAGAACTGTTTCCAGGACACTTGATCTTCATATGTGGTGATGTTGGATGGCCTGCGATCTTGCTTGATCTCACCCTGTGAATAGTTTTTGCTAGAGATACTGAAAAGCTGAGGTCTACAAACTGACCAATAGCCATTGACAAATTGAAGGCTGCTATTGCAGAAATACTACTGGAAATACCTTGCTCAATGATGGAAGACTTAAGGATTCGATTGCAACAGTGTATCACAATTAGAGACTACCATTTGGGAGATATTATTTTCAAAACCAAGTGAAACAAACTGCATCCCATCCTGTTAATGCTATTAGAATATTCTTTGAGAAACATTTACTGTGGACTTTTTGTCAACCTATAAAATGTGGGAATATTTTTTGCCACACCCTGTACACACACACACACACACACACACATATATATATATATATATATATATATATATATATATATATAATATATAAACAGCATAGGGGGACAACAGACTGAGTTCATTGGGTACCATATAATAAAACAAAACTTTGGGAAGCTGAAAGGAAGCAAACACTGAGAGAAGATACTTGATGGTCATACCAGCTGGCTACAGAAACACTGGCCCAATAATGGGCTGAGTTCTGTGTGGGACAGGAGGAAGGTGGAGATCTATGATTGCTGATACATATAAACATATACACTATGTAAAATGGAGCTGTGGTAGCCTTGTATTGTAAACTTATGTGAAATGTAATTGAGGTAAAATATTTCCTGCACAGTAGGAAAGTTGTTAAAGCAATAAAAAAGAAAGTAAAGAGAAAATTGAAAGTTTTTTTTCCTCCTATATCAATTCTGCCCACCACATATGATATTTATTACAGCTAAATACTGATAAAATCCCTTTCTGAGCGTTAACAGGCTGAAATATTTCTTTCCTTAGTATTAATATGTTAACCAAAGTACTTAGTTTGTCATCATGTGTTAGGGTGTCTTGTTTTTGCAAGTTGAACAGGTCTGCCATAAATCTTATCACCATTCTTAATACACACTAAGATTCATGTAATTATCATATATACAGAACAAATATTGCCTTATTTCCCACATAGGCCAAGGAATGACTTTATGACCCCAATATTTTCTCAGCATTCTTGCACTGTTTTGACCTTGAAGGTCACATCATGCACAATGTCTTGTTTCTCAAGACTACATCACATCACAATGTGCTGTTACTCAGGATCATATCACTTCGTTTTGTCTTAATGTTTTGCTCTTGCAGGTCACATCGCAATCTTTTTACTCCCCAAAATTGCATGACACAATAATCTTACTCTGGTGTGTTCTTTAAGATTACATTACAACTGTCAAAGGCACCACTATCTTGTTATTCAAATTTGCATCCGTACATGCATCTGCACATGCATATACATCTCACAGTTTGGTTGTTCAAAATCATATTGCAGATTTTCCTCTCTTTAAAAATCGCATCATATACACCCTGTACACACACACACTACAAAAAAGAAATTAAACTGAATTCCATTCTGACTTACTTTTTCACAGTATGTATGTACAACATAGGCACAGGTGTGGCTTTGTGGTAAGAAGCTTGCTTCCCAATCACGTGGTTCTGGGTTCAGTTCCACTGCCTGACATCTTGGGCAAGTGTCTTCTACTATAGCCTCAGCCCATCCAAAGCCTCGTGAATGGATTTGGTAGACTAAAACTGAAAGAAGCCCAGCATGTGTGTATCTGTCTTTATCCCTCACTACTGTTTGACAACTGATGTTGGTGTGTTTACATCCCCATAACTAAGTGGTTCTGCAAAAGAGATCGATATAATAAGTACCAGGCTTTGAAAAAGCTAAGTACTGGGGTCAATTCATTCAATTAAAAATTCTTCAAGGCAGTGCTCCAGCATGGCCGCAGTCCAATGACTGAAGCAAGTAAAAGATATAAGATATCACAAATCAGATTTGTAACATCTTTCTTCTGTATAGTTAAGATGCTGGAATATTCAGTTATAATAAGAACAATTTTACATTAATCTGATGGGTTACTCTATACTTTTGCAGAGTACAAATTTATTGTTCTTTAACAAGAATATCATTGAGAGTGACTTTGAAGTTTGAGCTAGATAAGCCATTGTTGCACTGGTTTAACTGACAAAGAGACCTAAATGCCATACATAAATGAATGGGCTGAGGAGAACAAAATGCAATTTAATGCAGACAAATTCCAAGCTCTCTGCTAACAAGTTAATTAGTACTCAGAAGCTGCAACAATGATATTTTGCACCAAAAGGAGCAACAATCCCAGAATCACATATAGTGCATGATCTTAGGATTGATATGAGAACCTTCAAAGCAAGGGACCAGGAAACTATGCTGGTCTTATGGAGGACATTTGTCTTCAGCCATCTGGACTTCTGCTCTCATCTGTGGTCACCCTACAGTGTCAGATTAACGACAACCCTATAGTGTCAGATTGAGTCAGTTCAGCGATGTTACACAGGGAAGATTGCTTCAATGGAATAGCTGAGCTACTGGGAGAGACTGAAAGAGCTGTGACTCTATTCCCTGGAGCAGAGACAGGAGAGGTATGCAGTGATATATGTGTGGAAGGTACTGGAGGGGCTGACAAACTTTGGAATTGAAAGCTATATCAGACCCCAAACTGGACATCACTGCACTGTTCTAAAGGTCCCAGCTGTCCCATCTAGAGTGAGGACCATGTACTGTGGGCCCTTGGGATTCAAGGGTCCACAGCTATTTAACACTTTTGCCAAAACATTTGAGGGATCTTCATGGAGTTGGGGTAGATGTTTTTAAGAAACAACTTGACTTCCTGCTATCAAAGGTTGCAGATGTACCAATATCAAGGCAGGAGACCCAAAAGAGGGCAGCAGTGACAAACTCCCCCCTTCACCAAAAGCCAATCACATGAGATTTGCCATTGAAAAGGTGATTACGCTGGCAGTGCTCCAGCATGGCAACAGCCTTAGGGCTGAAATGTATAAAAGAACATATATATATATACACACTTCTAATGGTATACTAAGTTGATAAGGTACAAATGTATTGACGCTGGCATTGTGTTACGGTTCAGTTCATCTAGCTATAAGTTGTTGTTTAGCTTTAGGCCAACCTTGATTAAGCAGATCTTTGGTCAGTTATATCAGCTATGATGCTTTTTTTTTTCTCCCTGAAGTATAGGATGTCACAGAGCACATTATCTAGTCTGTTCTTTACAGTATCACTTGAGGGAGATTTTACTAATTTTACTATTATTTCTGACAAGTCAGTTGTTGAATCACTTTTATTGGCTTGCTTAGTGGTAAGCAGGTAATACAATTGCAATCTGTAATCCATTGCTGTAGTTGTTCTGTAGAATTGGCAAGTGTTTTTCTATCTTGCAGTGCCAAGCTTAATTCCTCGCATGGGAAAAGTTACTTATAATAAAAGTTTCTTAGGAGAGAAAGCAAGAGATTTCTCTAACATCTGCTTAATGTTGAGAAACCTAGAGATAAGAGCTGGCCTTCTGAGTCCTTGCGTTTTGAAAAAGGACTAACTATCTTTGTGTTCTAGGTTGAACTCTCTTTGAGACTGATAATACAGGCTATAGCCCTTTTTCTATTAAAATTGGCCCTGTGCCCAGTCAGAATGTATCTATATTTAGAATAGGCAAGCATATTCAAGATACTAAGAAAAGTTTTGCCATCTGAATAAATTTTTCTTTGCTAATGAGATTGAATAAAATCAAACATGTTCATTGCTTTCTTTACTTTGTTTTCAAAACTGGATCCACTCTATACTCTTTTACTCGTTTCAGCCATGCAGCTGTGGTCATGCTAGAGCACCACCTTATCTACATTATCTATATTGTCCAAAATCTTCACTAAACTGAACTTATTGGGGTTATTTTTTTTTTTATATTTCAAACACCCCTCTAAGTATATTACAGTCTCAAAAAGGAGTTTTTGTTTATTAATTATCTTGGTAATTTCAGTTGATTAAACATTTTCATCAAACATCATCTATTCTGGATAAGATCGGTTCAGACTGGTCAGAACCAGATCAGACTGGTCCAAACTAGTTCAAACTGGTCATATCGCTCAAACATTTTCAACAAACATCTTCATCAAACATCATCATATTCTTCAATCTGGTTTAGATTGGTCAAACCAGTCCTGACCAGATCGGACTGGTCCAAAACAGATCAGACCAGTCAAAACTGGATTAAATCAGTGCAAACCAGTTCAGGCCAGTCCTGACCAGTCCAAACCAGATCAGATCCTAAACCTAACATCATCAAACATAATCTATCTATCTATCTATTAATGTAATATAAAGCTGAAGCAAATCAACACCAAATATATAGTGCGTGTGTTTTTATTGGCTAAACTGGCAACATGACCATCCCCAAATACAACAATATATATATATATATATATATATATATATATATATATATATATATAAGAAACGAACGAAAGAAAGTAGTCAAGATATTTGGTTGGAATTAATGGTTTGGCTTTTGGTACAGTTTGTCATATTTGTGCACATGTAAGGATATATGTTGTTATATTCCATATGTGAGAGCTTACTGTATTCATAATGAGGGAAGAGTTTATGAATTTCTTTCTTTACCATTTTTTCTAACTTTCTCCTTCATTACTCATATTATACTGTTCCGTCAGTTTTTACTTACATATTCATTGTATGTGCAGCTGCTAAAATTTCTTTCAATACTAATTCATCAAAGAATAACTCCAAACCATTCTTGTATTAAAATTTTGTTACCTGAATGATAACATGAGATTTCAGCAGGAACAGTTTCAATATAGTTTTAGAAGAGAACATCTTTATAACCATTTATTATTAATGAGCCAACAACATAACCTTTATGTAGATACTTGATCAGCTAGAATTAACACATAAATCTCCCAACTTTTAATAATGTGTTCTTAGCTAAAATGTCAGGACAAGAAAATAGTTTAAAAAAAAAAAAGAAAAAAGAAGGAAAAAAGTGGAATGGTATGACTGGATTACCTTTCATCATAGGTCTACTGGATCAATGTTAACTAATGACAATCTATTAATACTTTAAAATGTTTGTGTAGTTTAAGAAGCTCAGTTTGCAACCGTATGGTTTTGAGTTCATTTCCACTGTGCTGTACCTTGGGAAAGTGTTGGTGAATTTGGTTGATGGAAATTGTGTGGAAGCCTACTGTATGTATGTGTGTTTCCTCCACTGCTTGGTTTGTTTACATCCTGATAACTTAATAGTTCTGCATAAAAGACTAGCAGAGTAAGTACCAAATTTGTTTGACTAAAACCCTTCATGTTGGTGTGCCAATATGGCTGCAGTTCAGTGAGCAAAACAAGTAAAAAAAAAATAAGATAAATGAACTAAATCCATAATCCCCTTAAAATTCTTAATTATTTTGAAACTTACTGGCAGTGTATTTCTTGATAGAAACAGGAACTTAAAAAGGAAGTTGTATACTACAATTGTAATGTTGAATTCTGAAGTTTCTCTCTTCTTGGTGTGTATCCATACTAAACTGTGAGTGACAGTGAATAGCCCGAGCATAGATAATTTGATCACGAGAGAAACATTAAGTTGTTAAACCATTTACCATTGTGGGATAATACTGTACAAAATGTTTAAGCATAACAATGACATTTGATGACAAATTTTCTTCCTTAGTTATTATATCTCCAGAGGGCTAAACAGTAAATAAATGACTTGACAAACTCTCATAGCCAACAACTACCAAATACTAATAATGGCTTAGAAGCTTGTTGGTCGCACTGATCTGACATATACTGCTTACACATTCCACTACTGTTCTTTGTTGCTAGCATTTACACACCCTTCTCTCTCAAAATGCCTTCCTGTGTTAGATCACACTGCCCTATAGAAATGTCTGTAATGAGGTTATTATTAATGCATTGTTTGAGTGCACTTCTGGTATTTCTGACCTCTTCAATGCCAAGAGGGGAGAGAGAGAAAGAAAAAGAAAAAGAAAAAAAAAAAGAAATTTCGGGGGGGGGGGGGCATTATCTTGACTTCTAAGAGGAAATGATTGTTGTTCACTTTGTATTGTTAGAGCAGCCCTTTGTTGTTTTCCTCCTATCCTACAATCCTTTTTGTTGTACCCAGTAATATCTCATACTCCCATTATTGCCAGTAATGTCCCTTGCTTATAAGGTTTCTTTTAAACCAGAATGTACATCACTGACTTAATGCTACTGGACCACAAAAGAGACATGAGACTCACATAACTTTTATCTCAAAACCTTACAAATATTTACAATTTATATTTCAAGCCTTGTACATTTTTTTAACCTTTAGGTTTTATTATCCATTGTCCACTTTACAGTTTTGACACTTATCATCATCATCATCATCATCATCATCATCATCATCATTTAATGTCCACTTTCCATGCTGGCATGGGTTAGATCATTTGGCTGGAACTGGTAAGCTGGAGAGCTGCTCCAGGTTTCAATCTGATTTGACATGGTTTCTATAGCTGGATACCCTTCCTAATGCCAACCACTCTCAGAGTGTAATGGGTGCTTTTTCATTGCCACCGGCACAGGTGCCATTTATATGACACCAGTAACAGCCATGGCTGCGATTCACGGGTGCCATTTACATGACACTGGCAACAATCACAACTATAGTTTCACTTGGTTTGATGAGTCTTCTCAAGCACAGCATATCACCAAGGCCTTGGTCACTTGTCATCACTTTTATGAGGCTCAACATTCAAAGATCATTGTTATTAAAAATCAAATTTTGTTATCAAAGAAATACTAACTATAAAGTTAAGGCACTGAATTATTGATCATATGGTCATAGGTTCAAATCTTACTCCTTTGTTAGCTCATTCATACCTTTGTGTAATATCTCTGTCATTCCATTACTGTTATTATATTGACATTGGTGAAGACATAGCATACGCCACATCAGAAACTTTAGTCTACTTGTTGTCAGAATATTTTCTCAATGACTCAATCATAGAAATATTTCCAGATACCATCAATGCTATCTTTCTTCCATCCCATATTATTTACCCGCCTTGAGATTGTCGCTAAGATTAAGAATTTGTCACGACTTCCCTCCAAAATTGTGATATCTCCACATATTTTCAATACCACCCCCATAAAAATAGTAATAATAATTATAATAATAATGATAATGATAGTGATGGGTGTTTGAAGTTGTAATACAGTTATGTCAATTCTTCATTATGTATCAATCGTACATCATTCTGATGTTCATCTATCTGTGTATCTAGGCAGTGACTATGTTTCTATGATCACAGCTGACATCAGCAGTGATATAAAACACAAGTTTTTTTGTTAAACTTTGTAATGTTTATTTAACTTTTTAACAGCTGAGTATTTCATTAAGAAGAAAATAGTTTCATCAAAAATATATACATGTATTCACACAAACACTGTCTTACACATACAAATGCTCTCTTGCTTACATAAACTCTGTTGCACACACTAACCCTCTCTTACTTACACATACATGCTCTCTCTATCTCTCTCTCTCTCTCTCTCTCTCCCTCTCTCTCTCTCTCTCTCTCTTACTCACACAAGCAACCTCTTTCTTACACATTAATATATACATACTCTCTCTCAATTACAAACATTTTCAAACTTTCATTTACACAGATAAACACACACTTGTACATACAAACACTTTTGCACCTACACAACCTCTCTCTTAGCTACTCTCTCTCTCTCATACTCTCTTATTCATATAAACAAATCTTACATACAAACTCTCTCACTCGCGCATACAAGTGCTCTCTCTCTTATTTACATGAACAAACTCTCTTTTATATTGCAAGTATTGCTCACATAGTTGAGATGGTGCAGATGTAACACACAGACATTTTTTAAATTTCCACAAACTATACCCAAAATAATAGGCTGTGTGGACAATTTACAAAGATTCAGTTATCAACACATTACAATCACAGGCATACTTTTGTTGCTCTTTTCATTTTCTTTCACTACTACAACAGCCCATAATCTTAAGCAAATTGCGTACATCTGATGCATTCCGTCCTTCTTCTGCCATTTCTATTTTCTTTCTCCAGCCAAACTCTGCACTTGACATTTCTTTGGGAGGTAGGCTTAATTCATTACCCAGTTTAATATTTTCACGTGGCCCATGTTTTCCTTTAGCAGAATCCACTCAACCATTCATCCCAGACTTCCTCCCACCAACCTTGGAAACCCTGAGAAAGTAGTCATGAATGCGGCCCTTTCCCCTCTAATGTATTTATTTCTCTAGTAGCCTCTTTCTACCCATTTAAACATCAACTTATAGAAGTTCAAGGTAAGCATTGACCATATTGATACATCCTGAAGGTCAGGGACATTAATGGTTGTAAAGGTCTTGGTGTCTACCTTCCCTTATTTTCAAAATCTACCAAATAACATTAAAAAGAAGACAGTAATTTTTTATTAATTCCCCTCTGTTGAAATAGCTACCTTCAGGGAGAGGAAATTTGGGGATACAGAAGTAGCTTTAATCCTTTTGATACCAGCCTGTCAAAGGCCACCTGTGGCCCTATGACGCAAACTTCCTGTTTTAAAGTAATATAAATTAAAATTTCATGTTAATTTATGTTCCAAACACCAGATAAATAATGATAGTTATCTTAGTAAATTCTTAATTTATTTTCAAAATTAATTGAAACAAAGGCAGCATATTTCAAAAGAAATATGGTAACAAAAATATTTAAGAAATAAGAGGAGACTACATTTTCTAGCTCCTTGGCCAGTCTGACATTGAATGTCACTGTGGCATTGGTTTTGAATATCAAAGAGGAAGTCTGCATTAGAAAAAAAAGGAACTGAATACTTTATTGGATGAAGAGGTTCTTGAGCAACTAGAAACTGTATCTATGGACCCAAGTCTGGTACATCACTTCTGCATCAACAGCAAAAGGTTCTTAAAGAACAGGAAATACCAGTGGATGCTTTTCTATGCACCTGCAGGGGTGGGGCACTGTTTCACACCACATACAACACCAAATTAGATATGAAAATTCTGACAACAAAATTCATCTTGTGGAAAATCAAATATCAAAACAGATGGAAGATTGCTGAATATGTTTTTGCTAATTCCAACCCTCTTACACACACACACATGCACACCCTGTGTGTCAGCTTTGCTTTCGCGACATCAACATCTATACCTCCCACCCTGTCAATATATTGCTTATATACACATAAACATTTTCACCTACTACTTTCAGCCTTCTTTTTTTATAGATATCTTCTCGATAAGTCTTATAAGGTGACTGTCAAACACCCAAAATATTTGCAACTATAGCATCTTAAAATGTTGTCTCTCACTCTCCAAAGAGGAGAAAGTGTTCAAAATATTTTCACTCCACATATAAATAAGTTAATTTAATATACTTATTCTCTGTATGTGTTTTATCATGTTTTGAACATCTGCTCCTGTATCTCACACTACATTTCTAATATATTACAAGTTCCAAGAACTAAAGCATATCACCTTCCAATATGTCGATCACACATTTGTTCTTCTGTATATATATTTATATGTCTGTGTTGTCTCTGCATTTACAGTTTGAGTTCAGTTGTGGATGAATGATTAACACAGTTGCTTCAGAATCCACGAGATTTCAAATTTCATTGAGGAAGTACGTTTTGCCACAACCTCAGACCAACCTGAATCTCGTGAGTGAAATTGGATGCATGAAAGCTATATGGAAGCCTATTGAATTGGGAGTATCTGTAATTCACAGGGCCAGCTTTGTCACACAATGTGACACATCAATTCTGTCTGAGGATGATATTCACTCTTTTGTTAGCTTATTTCTGTTAAAATACACTGCCTTTGTTGCCATTGGTTTTGCAAATAATGAAGAATTTAATGAAATAACTGTCATTATTTAGCTAATGTTTGGAACATAGCATGATTTTAATGAAAGGTTTTAATTTAGATCACTTTAAACAGGATGTTTGTATCAAAGGATCAAGGACAATCTCAAGTGAGTTGGTGTCAAAAGGGTAAAAGATATAACAGGTGGTTATAGTGATTATCATTGATACCTGTGCAACATCCACTTTACAAATTGAAAGGGTGGACTGATTTTACACATGTGTAAAATGTAAGCTGAAGGATGCTTTAGCACATGCCAACATTCACATCATTGGATTATATTTACAATGTTCGATTGAATCATGGCTCATTACAGATGCAATTTGTAATGGCTTTCCTGAAGGATAGGCATCCGACCACCAGGGCAGACCCCTTGCTTTTTCTTTCCCTTGTTTTTGGCTTCCACTTACCTGGTGCCAAACATTCCCAGCTTCCTCGCCACAGGCTTCCATCGTCTCATGAATCTGTCTCGTGACAGATACCTCTTCTCCAGCCTGATTTTACTACTGAGGTGGTAACAAAAAAAGTTTACTAACCCCTGGCCAGATACAAAGGTATCCGTCACTATGCCTCTTACACGCGTCTTCCATACTGTTTCTTTCAGTATGGCTACTACGCAGGAAATGCAAACCTTCCTTTCCCTGTTGAGGGAAGGAGGCGGCACAATCTCGATGATAGATTCAGCTGATAGCTGTACTCTTCCCATCGATGACAACAGTTGTTCTGCGAAAACTATCAGTCTCGTTAATTCCGGACATTCCATGAATGCGTGCAAGACGGTTTCCCTGTCCCGGCCGCACCTCGGACATGCCAGCAATATGGCACTTCCGTGCCTTGACAGTTTATCACGAACAGGTAACGCTGCATGGAGGCACTGCCAAGCCAGGGATTTCTGGTAATTGTCCAGATACCCCGGCCCGAAAATTCTTCAGGTCAACTGATTTTCATCGTAGCCCAGGGTCTTCCCCAAGGCGTCTTCAGACCTAAATCCCACTAACCCGCTATAAAAATCTGCGGTGGAACTCCTGTTGCCGGCATTGCCCGCCCGAGAGAGTAGCTGAAGTGCCTGTTGGCACTCCAATTGCCAGTCTCCCAGTCTAGGTCTCTGCTTGATCCAATTACTAATGTCCGTTAAGGACGTTAATTGCGGAAGGTAGAAACGAACGTGCGGTGACCACACCTGCTCTCCATCCAGGTAAAGCCAAAGGTGCCTCAACCTTAATGTGAATTTTCGCATCCTCAGCCAAGGCATCCCTACCCCACCCTTTAGCGGTTTCTGGCAGCAGACAGAGCGCTTCACGAGTGGCTTTCCTCCCTTCCACAAAAAGTGGAAATGGATTCTTTCCAACTTGTTCAGCCACAAATCGGGGCAAGGCACCACGGTCAGACGGTAGGTGATAACCGATGCTATAAACATCTCCACCACCTCCGCCTTTCCTAGCAAGGATAACTCCCGCCCAGACCAGGTCTGGGTTAGAGCAGTCACCCTGCTGGTCACCTCGCTCCAATTTTTCTCTATCTGGAGGCCTGGCCCAAACCAGACTCCAAGCAACTTAACAGGATCTTCCGTCCAATGCCCCATGGCGTTATTGGACGGCATCAGCTTGCCCCTCCAGGTGCCGAGTTGCAAACCGATCGACTTGTCCTTGTAAATTTTGCTCCTGCTACCGCCTCGTAACTTTTGATAGCCTCTTCCACCACTGGAAACTGGCCCTCATCCGTCACGCTGATGGTGAGCAAGCTACTTACCACACAGCCACTCCTATGCCTATACAAATAATTATTTTATAAAATGAAGTGTTTTGCTTCAGATGAAATGATTCTAGCTGTTAATATTTCCGTACCTTATCCACTCTTCCATCCTGCGCCTACCCATCATTGATAAAACTTAGAAGTTACATAACAAAGCTAAACAGTTAAGTAGACCAAAGCTATTCCAGCCATGCCCGTCCTGTTTCATTTTTCTTCCAAGGAAAAGGTGTGCATTGGACTGCATTATTCAATGTGGGTTTGGTTTGGAGGAGATTAGGCTACTATTTCTAGCAGGCTGATTGACCATACAGATGCTCTCTCACAGATGATGAGGTGTCATAGTCCATTCAACATCAAGGCATTGTTGTGCTGTGTGTGTGTGTGAGAGAGAGAGAGAGAGAGGGGTGAGGAGGGCAGAAGAGATGTTGAATGGAGTTTAGATTTGACTTGAGGGATGAGAACATTACAAACAGTTGTGACAGCTTCAAGAGAATATCCTTGACATAGAACAAACAACAGAACCTTTCATATTTTTGACCCAAAGAAGGTTCTTCACAGTTCTGTGTTCTGTAGTTTCATGGGGCAAGGCATGGCCCCTATATACATTTTTAGCATAATAACATAAACGAAGGCGGGGTGGGGCACTTGAATAAACACACACACACACACACACACACATAAACAGTGGTGTATATATGTTATTATTGCTAAGTAATTTTACAAATGTTTTTGCCATAATTACCTTTGTACTCGATATTATTATTAACAATTACAACAACAACAACAATGATAATAATAATCATAATTTGTGAAATTATTGCTTTGTACTTTTTTCCTTGATCATTTGGAATTGAAGGCAAAGGTCTATTTATTTATTTATTTATTTATTTATTTATTTATTTTATTTGTGTCTGTGTGTCCTTACAAACACACAGAAGGCAATAGTAGAATGGCAGATGGAGCAGGTGACTGAGTGGGTGTGATATGGGGTAATTTAGCTCTTCTTTTATAATTCTTGCAAAAATTATTTTGTATAATTAACTTCATTATAATTTGTTATTGCTGTTCTTTCATTCTTTCATCAGAAGAGTTTCCAGTGTGATTAGCAATAGTAATGGTGGTGGTAGTGGTTTATATTTGTTAAAGTACAGTTATTAATTGCTACTCAACATGTGTCTGAAATTAGTGGTGCTCCCCCCCCCCTCCATTCCCGCCCCCTTTTTCTCTTTTTCTTCCCCTTCTCTCTCTCCCTCACACACACACACACACACACACACACACACACATCTGGTTATGCCATTGAGAAATAAAGGAGTGTTCATTCAGAAAAATATCTACCCCCCCCCCCCCCTCATACCTTTTTTTTATTTTTTTTATTTATTTTAGTTTGTTATTTTTTTCTGGGTTAAATGTTAGCTGGGTAACTGGTGGTGATGATAGTGGCGATGGGGGAAGGGGCAACATGTTTGTTTTCATCTTTATTTACTTGCTTATAATAATCATTTGCATGTTAGTTCCTGTTCTCTGACTCATTCCATGGCAGCTTCTCCCTTTATCTTATCCTTCCTCTCTCTCTCTCTCTCTCTCTCTCTCTCTCTCTCTCTCTCTCTCTCTCTCTTTCTCTCTCCACACACACACATCACACCTTGCTTCTATCATTATTTGCCACTCTCTATCTGCTTCTAATTCTCTCTCTCTCTCCCCCTCCCATCCTTCTTGCTGCCACCCCACCACTACCATATCTACCCCTACAGGATCCCTGAAACATTAAATGTGATTGTCATGGCTGAAATACTTTTGGTAAGTTCCTTGACCATGACTGACCTGGAAGAGCTAAAACAGCAATGCCTTATTTCTGCCTCTCATTGCAGCTCTGGCCATTTGGAAGTTTCATATGACCAGGAGCCCACACAGTTTATATATATATATATATATATATATATATATATATATATATATAGTTTATATTTATATATAGTTTATATATATGTATATATATATATATATATATATATATATATATATATATATATATATATATATATATATATATATATATAGAGAGAGAGAGAGAGAGAGAGAGAGAGAGAGAGAGAGAGTCAAAATGAGAAACATTGAGAAGGGATAAGTGGGAAATAGGACTTTCGTGCAGGGGTTATCAACCATTTTTTTTTTTTGGACTCCTTTGATTACTATTTGATTCTGGTAGATTCCCATAGCCATCCAATTTTGTTTTTCAACCCGTGTAAGTTGAACTATGTAAAACATTGGAGAAAGAAACTTAGCTGTCTCTTGCAATACATACCAATGCATACATCTAACTCAAAATTTTGTTCAGGGGCCCTTAAAATACTATTGTAGATCCCCAATTTACTGTTTTGTTGTTTGGATCCCCAAAAATCTTATATGGATCCTCAGGGCCATATAGACCCCAGATATGAACCACTGCATTAATGGATATTTGGCAGCATTGTGTTTTGCATGCACCTCTGATTTGGCTTGAAGTGTTGCTTGCATATTAGGACTTTGGTCATTCTTTTATCTGCTTCATATTGGTACAAAGACATTGTTTTCCATTGCTGGTGACAGAGAGGTAAAGGAATTCCTGTTTTACCATGAATAGCTTGGTGTCAAGTGAGCAAACTGGTGCTAATAAAGGATTGTTGGAGTTTGTCTCTTTTGTTCAGAGCATGTGGCAGCCCATGCACTGAGTTTTTGGTCCTTAACCTATCAAATGAATTTGATGGGTAATAGTAACATGAAAGCATCCTATTAGCTGGGCCAATTCTCTTGTGGATTGGTACAGATCTGTGTGGATGAGCTCATTCAATTGATTCTCATTGAACTGAATTGAGACTATAGTAGAAGACACTTGCCCAAGGTACCACACTGTGGAACTGAAGCAAACTTCTTACCATACAGCCATGCCTATATATATATATATATATAAATTGTAAATCCAAAAAATAACAACAAAACTACAAAGGATTCCGCGGTACACGTGTTTCAAGCTTTATATGTGTATAATTTACAATGTAAAGCTATCCTCAGCCGCAAAATTATTTCTCTCCCAGGAAATTATACCACCTCGGCATTCAAGTAGGAAGAAAGGTGTGATGTAAGAGGTGAAGATCCTTTCGGTATTCTGTATAGTACTATACCTCGTATAATTCTCCACCCAGACATAATCTCTATATATATATCAGGAGAAAAGGGATTAAAAATCCAGGTAAATATGTTTTAAGCACTCTTAAAGGAGTCAAACTTGGCTAAACAAATTTGTCAGTGAAAATCCTTCATTTCTACATAGCCCATAAAATTCCACTGCCTGTCCATGTGTGTTTGTGCATACCCATATCTTGATATCATGTGATGGGTACAAACAAGCATCATCATCATACAAGTAATGCTGTTCATTCCCAGTCTTCCATGAAAAACATGTCTGACCATGGAGAAATATAATCATTCTTGTAAACAAATGAGGGTTGACAACAGGAAGACCATTTGGCTTTAGAAAAATTTGCCTCAACAAATTTTGTCTGATGCATGCAAGTGTGAAAAAGTGGACTTTATATGGTGATAATGCTGACAGTCTAGTAAGAAATAGGAGATGCTCATTTACATTTAAGCAATACACCTAACGCCAACCATCTTGGAGTGGTTGGCGTTAGGAAGGGCATCCAGTTGTAGAAACTCTGCCAAATCAGATTGGAGCCTGGTGTAACCATCTGGTTCACCAGTCCTCAGTCAAATCGTCCAACCCATGCTAGCATGGAAAGCGGATGTTAAACGATGACGATGATGACAATGATGATCAATGTGTTGTTCAAATAGTTGCTCAGACTGTTATCTTCAACGCAACATCAAATGTGTTGCCCAAATAACTGCTCAAACTGTTATTGTCTTTCATATATGAAATAAGATAACAGTTTGAGCAGCCAGTACCCTTTCATATACCCTTTATTTCTACCACAGTGGTTTGTTTAAATATAAGCATGTTTTATCTATTTAATAAATAGATTGTTAAACACATATAAACATAAAAGTTAATCTTATTTCAATCCTGTCTGAATCGTCTCTCAGCTTTCAATACATTGAATATAATACAACCCCAGTGTTATACAATCTGCCCTCTTAAGTGCAAAATGTTTAGCTATTTTTCAGGAAGAAAGATTATTTTACTTGTAGGGGGAAGGCTATTGTACTTTTTTGTTTTTTTCACCTGAAGTCATAACACTTCATTGTTGTGATCTCTGGTAAAGTTTCTTTTCCAATTACAAACACTTACACTGATTGCTAATATTTACATATTTACTTCTAAAGAGCTTAAACAGAGCCCATTGCTCTTTGAGGCCCTCATGAAGTAAAGAATAACAAAGCTGAGAGATTAATTAATTCAACAGGTTTCTGCACACACACAGCCAGCTAGCATTAGTTTATGCAATAGATATCATGTGTGTGTGTGTGTGTGTGTGTATATATATATATATATATATATATATACATGTATGTATGTATGTATAAAAGTTAATTTAATCAACTTCTGTGTGTATTAGCTCCAAATTCTAAATATGTCTTTAGTTTCTTTACAGATTGTTTAGAAAATAAAAATTAAAATATTAAAAAAAGATACAAAAATACAAATATATATAATAATTATGATTAAATGGGGTTTTTATTTTTTCTATGCTAATGCAGGCTAGCATTGGATGGATCCAACTTCTGCTGCTGTATATTCTGCCTGGTTGATAAATCATAGACTAGCAATTTTAAGAACTACATAACAAGTAAACAAACAAAAATAAATAAATATGTGAATTCTATGCAGCTTTTTCTTTATAATTCTTTAATTTCAGATTTAAATTTGTAATCCCACCAAATGTTATAAAGAAATGATTTTCTCCCTTGCAACCACTAGGGGAACCATGTGTGTTTGAAATATAATATTTTTAACAATTTGGGTGTGGTAGACATAAAAGTGTCACTCTTGGCAGAATCTAGTCTGTAAACATTCAAACCAGCTTTCAAGTCTGTAAATATCTTCCTCCCTTTATCTAGGGGACTGTGAAAATGTTCAGGGCACTGCACATTCCCTGTTGGAAAAAAAAACCAGGAGTGGCTGTGTGGTAAGTAGCTTGCTTACCAACCACATGGTTCCGGGTTCAGTCCCACTGCGTGGCACCTTGGGCAAGTGTCTTCTACTATAGCCTCGGGCCGACCAAAGCCTTGTGAGTGGATTTGGTAGACGGAAACTGAAAGAAGCCCGTCGTATATATGTGTATATATATATATATATATATGTGTGTGTGTGTGTGTGTGTCTGTTTGTGTGTCTGTGTTTGTCCCCCCATCATCGCTTGACAACCGAAGGTGGTGTGTTTACGTCCCCGTAACTTAGTGGTTCGGCAAAAGAGACCGACAGAATAAGTACTAGGCTTCCAAAGAATAAGTCCTGGGGTCGATTTGGTCAACTAAAGGCGGTGCTCCAGCATGGCTGCAGTCAAATGACTGAAACAAGTAAAAGAGATATGAGAAAGGACAGTAAGAATCACTGTGATGAGTTGGTTGATGATGATGATAGTTTGGGTTCTCAAGAGGAAAGTGATGACAGGGATTTGCTTGAAAGTCTGTGATAATAGGTCAACTAGATAAGGACTAACCTTGGGTCAAAGAACAATAACAATGAGTCTTGGTAAGTATGCATCAGCATATGCTGACACCACATAAAAGGCACCTACTACACTCTGTAAAGTGGTTGGCATCAGGAAGAGCATCCAGCTATAGAAACCATGCCAAAACAGATGACTGGAGCCTGGTGCAGCCTTCCATATGGCCAGCTCCTGTCGAACTATCCAACCCATGCCAGTATGGAAAACAAACGTTAAACAATCATGATGGTGATGATAATGATGAATTGGACTTTACATTATTTACATTATCTACATTTGACGGATATTCGTCCTCATCTTGTTTGTTGTTAACACAACGTTTCGGCTGATATACCCTCCAGCCTTCGTCAGGTGTCTTGGGGAAATTTCGAACCTGGGTTCTCATTCCTATCGATGTTACTATTATTATTATTATTATTATTAATCAGGTCGCTGCCGTGAATCGAACTCGGAACCTTGGGGTTAGTAGCCCGCGCTCTTAACCACTACGCCATATACTGGACTTTATTGAATTGTTGATATGATGATGCTTCCAACTCTAGTTCTCTTCTAGTTATGATGATGATGATGTTCAGAAAGTGGCAGTTCTGTAGATTAGAAGTTAATTGTTAGTTCTTTCTTTGTTCAGATGTAATGATGATGATAGTAACCACAGCTAGTTCTAATAATGATTTCACATTTCGGCACAAGGTCAACAATTTTTCAGTCAACTACATTGACTCCAGTATTGATGGGTACTTTATTTTATCCACCCCCCCCCCCCCCAAATGGATGAAAAGCAAAGTTGACTGTAGCAAAATTTGAACACAGAATGTATATAGTGAATCAGAAGAATTGCTACTTCAGGCTAAACAATGCCTTTTGAGTACCTTTGCTAGGTAGACACTGAAAGAAGCCTGTTAACATGACTTAGCTGGCCAAAACTTCAAGGTTACTGTCAACATTTTCGTATAAGAATAATAATTTTGTACTCTACAAAAGTATAGAGTAACCCATCAAATTTGTTTTTATCATAACTGAATAAAAAACAAGCCCATTAATGTGTGTGTGTGTTACTGTTTCCTTGCCCTGATATCCTGTGATAGCTATAAACAGGTGTGTCTGTTATACATAGTAATGTCATTCATTTTTTCATCATCGTTTAGCATCCACTTTCCATGCAGGCATGGGTTAGACTGTTTGACACAGAGCTGGCTAGCAGAGAGCTGTCCAGATTCCAACTGTCTGTTGTGGCATGGTTTCTATGGCTGGATGCCCTTCCTAATGCCAATCACTTAACAGATTCTACTGGGTGCTTTTTTACATGCTACCAGCATGGGTGTGTTAACACAGTATTGGCACTGGTGCTTTTTTGGGTGACACCAGCACCTGAAGGACAAGCCTGTATATGTGGAAGACAGTGATTTTACTTAGTTTGACATGTCTTATTAAGTACAGGGGAACTATTAATATACTTGGAAATATTTGAGGATTGGCAACAAGAAGGGCATCAGTCAGACTGCAAAAAATCTGCCTCACCAAATTCTGTCTGACCCATGCAAGCATGGAAAAGTGAACATTAAAACGATGAGGATAATGATATTATTCTAATGCTTCATGTCAGTTTGTTGTGCCAGTACTGTTGAATGCTGTTTAGTTTCCCATGCCAAAAGTTGAACCTTGGTCGCCTGCAGGAAGGCCAGTTGTGGGAAAGGTTAATTTTTTTTATTCATTATATGAGTTACAGCCCCTTACCCTTCTCTCTCCCAACCTCATTGATGTCTGTCTGTTTGTCAATAGTAAAAGACTGCTATGTCATTAACAGAAGCTATGTGTGGAATGTTAATTATATGATTTTATTATACTTTCAATCCAGCTACACCTACAACTGTTAGAACCATTTGGCCCAGGATGAATTGAGCAACAGGGTGGTGGAGATGGTAATGATAGTGGTGGTAATGGGAGTGAAAGTGTGGCGGTGGTGGTGAGGTTTTTCCCTCTTTACTACTCTAATCAGTAAAAATATATAATTACTATTTCAAATGAATTACAAATGACTTCTGATAAGTTTTGGTGATGAATTACATGCAAGCCATGGGTGAATACTGTTCATGTGTGTGGGTGTTTGTTTGCATAGGTTCCTCTGTGTGTGTATAGTTTTATGTGTGTATATGCCCAGGCTCATGAGTGTGTTTATATTTAAATATATATATATATATATATATATATATATATATATACTAGCAGCTAAACCCGGTTTCTCCCAGTCTGTTTGGATGATGTGGCTGTGATCATTTTTGGTTAGGCATAATCCATAACAGCATTTCTCAACCTTACCATTTCGGGTCCCCTGTTTCGATTGGAGCCTCCAGCTGTATGAAAATTTTCTAACCCCCCCCCCCCTCCTATCAGAAAACAGCTTCAGGAGTTGTGAAGAACGAATTTGTACGTAGTCTGTTTCTGAGAGCTATTCTATTAGACCTCTGTCTAATCATTAAAACATTGATTTAATTATGAACATAGAAATTATACATTAATCCCTATTTTTGTCAGCAGTTGTATCCGTAAAAATTTTATTTGCAGAGAGCAGAAATTGAAAGAAGATATATGAAATGGACGTGTGTGTGTGCGCATGCATGCTTGCACGTGTGTATGTCATCGTATAAAATTTTTATGGAAAAGATTATGTTAAATTTTTGAAATGCAAATATGTGAATGAAAATTAAGTTCAGACCTCTACATGCTTTTGAGTGGGTATGGTAGACAGAAACTGAAAGAAGCCAATCGTGTGTGTGTGTGTGTGTGTGTGTGTCTCTTGATATTGCATGATAGTTGTAAATGAGTGTCACTGGGTTCTATTATCCTGTGAGGACATGTTTGGTCAAGGAGGAATATTACCTGTCACCAGCCTTCAAGTAATGGCAAAAGTAATGGCATGTGACTGAAGAAAATTTGTCTCAGTAAACTTTGTCTGACCTATGCAAGAATGGAAAAGGTAACATTAACCCTTTAGCATTCAGATTAGTCTGCCAAATGTAATGTTTAATCACATTGCTTTGAATTAACCATGCATTGTTTTGTGGTTAAAAGATTTCAATGATTTGATTGTTTATTTTAGAATGATGTAGGGTAAGTGTGAGAGGCTGGATCTAGCTGGTTTGAATATAAAATAAGTAGAATATTTGGGCTGAATGTGGCTGATTTCAATGTTAACGGGTTAAAGCAATGGTGACTGATGATGTCTTCTGTATATAGAATAACAACAACAAATATATAGTTTTACTGTATGGGACTGGAAAGACCAAAATTCAAATGAGTACTTGTGAATATAGGGTACTGTGAATATATTCATTACTATACTAAAATATTTCAACAGTTAATCTCAATACTGCTGCCATCACCACCATCAAACTGTAGTGTATCATCTGTTTGGGGAATATCACCTGCAGGAGGCTAGCAGACTCTCCAGGGTATGAGTTGTCCCTAATCCATTTTTTTTTTTAATATATATAACTCCTTCTGTAACCCCATTCCTGTCCTCAAGCATCATTGAAACTAAACAGTATATTGACCTCACCAGTCTTGGAGAGCTAACAAGGACTATGGTTCACTACTTTCTTCTTCAGGTTAATTTGACAAAAAATGAGGAAGCCTTGTCCTGCAAAACATTGCAGCCAAATTTTCTTCAATTACTATTCTTGACCTGCAAAATACTGCAGCTAAATCTTCAAATACTAGCTTAGGCCAAAAGTTTGTCATGTAGTAAACATCGGCTTTCCTATTCCCTGTCACTGTATAAATAAAATGTTTCATACACATACAAATATCACTAAAAACACTGTCTCTCCTATTTAACTCAGACAAATACACACAGAAATAACTGCATCAATAAATAATCCCACAAGCTCAGGTTTTGCTAGTGTTAGATGCAGACATGGCTATGTAAGAAGCTTGCTTTCAAACCATGTGGCATCTTGGGCAAATGCCTCCATTATAGTTTTGGGTCTTGTGTGTTGATTTGGTAGATGGAAATTGAAAGAAGCCTGCTGTATATATATATCATCATCATCTTTTAATATCCATATTGGCATGTGTTGCTCAGCCATGATTAAATATAATCAATGATTTCTTTCGTGTTTGTAAAGGTAGAGTTTGATTTGAGGAGCATTTGACTGCTCCTTCTAGCAGACTGAGTGACCATGTAGAGGCTAACTCATGCATTCTGTGTGTGATGTTTTCTTTAATGGAAGGAAAGTGTCTGTGCCCTTGACATATTGCAGGCCTTCTGAGACTGGTCGGCAGGGGGTTGTTGAAGTTGATTTACAACCTTAACATCTGCAGGTTGATGACCTATATGGGAAATATGGGACAGGGAGGGGATTTCAAAATGTCCTGAAGAGGAAGAAAGACTGAGAAAATATCTAGTGTTGATATTTGAGTTGTGCAGCACAGTAGGGATGAGGACGGAAGCTTTGTGGGGGCTTTGGTCATCATCATCATCATCATCTATTTACTGTCTACTTTCCCATGCTTGTATTGGTTATACAGTATTTGTTGAGGCTGGTTTTCTATGGCAAGATGCCCCTCCTGTCACTAAACCTCACACGCACACACATATATATCTTTTACTTGTTTCAGTCATTTGATGATGGCCATGTTGGGGTACTACCTTGAAGGATTTTAGTCGAAACTAGTCAACCCCAGGACTTTGTTTTTTAAAGCCTAGTATTTATTTTATTGAACTCTTTTACTGAACTTTTAAGTTACAGGGAGATAAACACACCAACACTGGTTGTCAAGCAGTGGTGGAAGACAAACACACACACACACACACGTGACACTTGCCCAAGGTACCATGCAGAGGGAGTAAACCCAGAACTATGCAGTTGGGAAGCAAACTTCTTACCACATGAAGACCCAGCAACTAAAGTGAGATAGCAGCCATGTATGCCCAGCTCAGTTAAGAGTACCCCTGATGCATCGGGTGCTATGATATGCTTGAGAAGACCTGTTGAGTCAAGTAAAACCAAAATCATAGCTGTGGCCAGTGCCCCCTGACTGGTTCCCGTGCCAGTGGCACAAAAAAAGCACTGTTCAAACATGGCTGATGCCAGTACGCTCTCACTGGCTCCCGTGCCAGTGGCATGTAAAAAGTACCATCTGAACGTGGCTGATGCCAATACTTCCTGACTGGCCCCATGCAGGTGGCATGTAAAAAGCACTATCTGAACATGATCGATGCCAGGTTTGCCTGACTGGTTCCTGTGCTGGTGGCACGTAAAAAGTACCCACTACACTCTTGGAGTGGTTGGTGTTAGGAAGGGCATCCAGCTGTAGAAACATTGCCCGATCAGATTGGAGCCTGGTGCAGCCGCTGGCTCTTCAGACTTCAGTCAAACCGTCCAACCCATGCCAGCATGGAAAATGGACGTTAATTGATGATGATGATATATATATATATAATAATAATATTAGGGACAAAATCCAAAATTACAGGTAAAAACTCAATTAAAATCAATTTATAAAAAATTAAAATTAAATTGAGCTTTATAGATAAAATATATATAAAATATATAGTTTTAGGGAAAATAACCAAGTTTCAAGAACTCATCGATGAAAATCCACTATCACATATAGAAAAATTAATAATTAAAAGCACAATAAATGAGTATAATATAAAGTAAAGTAAACATCATAAGATAAATATAATAAAATATTTATCTTATGATATTTACTTTACTTTATATTATACTCATTTATTGTGCTTTTAATTATTAATTTTTCTATATGTGATAGTGGATTTTCATCGATGAGTTCTTGAAACTTGGTTATTTTCCCTAAAACTATATATATATATATATATATATATATATATATATATATATATATATACACACATGGTTCCAGGTTCAGTCCTGCTGCGTGGCACCTTGGCCGATCAAAGCCTTGTGAGTGGATTTGGTAGAATGAAACTGAAAGAAGCCCGTCATGTATGTATGTGTGCGTATATGTGTTTCTGTGTCTGTGTTTGTCTCCTCCACCATTGCTTGACAATCGATGTTGGTGTGTTTACGTCCCCGTGACTTAGCGATTCGGCAAAAGAGACTGATAGGATAAGTACTAGGCTCACAAAGAATAAGTCCTGGGGTCATTTTGTTTGACTAAGGATGGTGCTCCAGCATGGCTGCAGTCAAATGACTGACACAAATAAAAAAAATGAAAGAATGTGGTTGTGTGTTGTCTGTCCTTGTTCGTCCCCTTTTTGTAATGCCTTTATAGCAAATATTTATTTATGAAATAAAGTAGCTTACTTAACAACCACATGGTTCTGGATTCAGTCTCACTGCATGGCACCTTGGCCAAGTGTCTTCTACTATAGCCTCAGGCCAACCAAAGCCATGTGAGTGGATTTGGTAGACGGAAACTTAAAGAAGCCCGTCATATATATGTATGTTTGTGTGTCTGTGTTTGTTACTCCAACATCACTTGACAACCGATGGTGGTGTGTTTACCTTTCCATAACATTAGCGGTTTGGCAAAAAGACCAATAGAATAAGTACTAGGCTTAGAAAGGATAAGTCCTGAGGTTGATTTGTTCAACTAAAGGCAGTGCTCCAGCATGACTGCAGTCAAATAACTGAAACTAGTAAAAGAATATATATATTAAAAGAAGCCCATTATATATATATATATATATATATATATATATATATATATATGTATGTATGCATTTATGCGTGTGTTTGTATCTGTTTGTCCCCACCACCATCACTTAACAACCAATGTTGGTGTGTTTACATCCCTGCAACTTAGTTTGGCACAAGAGACTGATAGAATAAGCACCATGCTTACAAAGAATAAGTCCAGGGGTCGATTTCATTGACTAAAAGACAGTGCTCCAGCATGGCCACAGCCAAATGCCTGAAAGGAGTAAAACAATAAAAGAATGTGTGTGTCTGTGCACTCACTTATATACATATATTTGACAATAGGTGCAGGAGTGACTGTGTGGTAGGTAGCTTGCTTACCAACCACATGGTTCTGGGTTCAGTCCCACTGCATGGCACCTTGGGCAAGTGTCTTCTACTATAGCCTCAGTCCGACCAAAGCCTTGTGAGTGGATTTGGTAGACGGAAACTGAAAGAAGCCCGTCGTGTGTTTGTGTGTCTGTGTTTGTCCCCCCCCCCCCCCACCATTGCTTGACAATCAATCCTGGTATGTTTACGTCCCCGTAACTTAGCAGTTTGGCAAAAGAGACCGATAGAAGAAGTACTAGGCTTACAAAGAATAAGTCATGGGGTCGATTTGCTCGACTAAAGGTGGTGCTCCAGCATGGCCGCAGTCAAATGACTGAAAGAAGTAAAAGAGAAATATATATGTGTGTGTGTCTTGCATGCTAGTTCTAGCTTCTATATTCTCATTACTCTAAATTTCCTCAACATCTTTTTATTGAATGCTCTTTTGTGAAATATAACATGGATGCAAACTCCATAGGAATTTGTGTTACACTCCAGGAATATACACAGAGGCATAACAGAGAAATGTTTTGATAGGAAGTATGCAAAGAGAAATGTGTGTGTGTGTGTGTGTTCTTTTGTCTTTGTGTCAGTGTAGAAGTATTAGGTGGGGCAGGAGTCCCATTTAGGAATATTAAGGACTTCAAGGTACATTAGGCACAAGTATCAAAAGACAAGCAAATTCCAATAGTTTTACAATCTCTTTTCTCCTTAAGGTTCATTGTCAGTTGATGACCTTCTGACCTTTACACCTCTGTGGTAGGCCAGAGTTCAATATTAAATAGCATTTTTTTTTCCCTATTGGTGCTACTGTTGTACCCACCACCACTGCTTTCACTACTGCTGGGCTACTGTGGCTGCTATTGCTGCTTCTTCTTCTTCTTCTTCTTCTTCTTCTACCACCACCACCACCACCACTACTACTACTACTACCACTACTACTACCACCACCACCACCACCAATACCACACCACCACCACCACCACCACTACTACTACTACCACCACCACCACCACCACTGTGTTGCTGACAACTGGTTAGCCACATTCCATTATGTTGGGAATGGTGAAAGAACTTTGAAGTAGGATCTGATTTGTTGTTGTTGTTC
>NC_142936.1:18994097-19041597 GCF_046866305.1 Octopus bimaculoides | reverse complement strand
TTTCATCTGCTGCTACGTTCTGAGTTCAAATTCTGCCAAGGTTGACTTTACCTTTCATCTTTTCAGGGTCAATTAAATAAGTACCAGTTACACACTGGGGTCGATATAATCGACTTAATCCGTTTGTCTGTCCTTGTTTGTCCCCTCTGTGTGTAGCCCCTTGTGGGCAGTAAAGAAATAAGTGTAGTTTGCCACTACTTTCCATAGGTAAATCAATACTCACTGCATTGTTGCAAGTATAATAACATTGTTATTTTATTACTGTTACATATGCATATGGTCTGCTACAGCAAAGTTAGAATACGTAAAAAGGGGTCCATTTGTTATGAATTGCGATTCCCACCTGATATAGTATTTAAAAAAAAACTTTTGGGCCAACACCCCAAAAAAAAATCCTGGATCCCCCCTGGATCTCAATCAAAGTTGACCTACGGTTCAACAACAACAACAACAACCTTATCAACAGTCCAGTATACCTTCCTCCACATCTCATGCTTCCATGATGTCTACCCCCTCCCCCTCCCCCCGTCAGGTCTAACTCAAGTTCAAGTAAGACTTGGAGGAGAATTAATACACATTATTGCCAGGAATGTAGTTCAGATGGGTCCAAAGATCAGGTCTTCAGTGACACAACATTACTAATAATAATACAAGATAATTTCACATTTGTACAAGCCCATCTCCACCCCTGTCCATCAGAGCTCCAAGAACAACTAGACAATCAATCATTAGAATCTGGCATCTCAGAAGTCAGTTGTATGGTGGCCCACAGTGACATAAATGTGTTTATGAAGCCACTTGTCTAATTTTTAGAATCTAGTCATTTATACACTGTGGAGTTATGGTGACACAGTTAAATCTCTGTCTATCACATATATTCTCATTCTGTAAAGTGCGATTTCCTTTTAAAATAAAACCAACATATAGCACTCCATACAGGTGACCTCCTGATCTCATCAACTACCTTATGGAACTATCATTTCCATATCCACCTCCAACAGTCAATGAGGAATCACCATCATGATTGCAAGACCTGTTAGGAAGAGTAGTCAAATCTCTCTCAAATCATATTCTATAACTTTCAGCAGGGAAAGGGACACACTCAATAATTTAGTTTCCGACATACAAAAAGGTGAGGTGGTCATGGCTGGAGCACCTTCTGATCAAATGTCTACTCGATAAGTCTGACCTTGGGCTAAAAGGTAACTGTTTTTCTCCTCTCCGTGTGAGCTTACATCCATCTTTCAGTGGTGTCCTTAGTTCAGGTGTTGGCTTTTGTTTTCCAGTGGGATCAACTCCTTTCATGTCTTGGTGACTGTTTTATACACACACACTACATAACAATGATAGTAGCAGTTATGTTTGAATTGACAACTTAGTAGTTAATCAGTTTAACTTTTGTCCTAGAGTTATTTTTAGAAGAGTACAAATAGAGGAAAAATGTTCTGGTCATTCTCAGTTTCTGATCAACATGGCCAAGAAAAACGAGCTCAGTGAGGACCTACATCAATGTCTTGTGTGTACCCACACTGAGCGAAAGGATTACAAGGCCATTTCAAAGCAATATGGTGTCTCTGTGGTAACCATCCAGAGCATAATCAACAAGCACAAGAGGTTCAACACTGTTAAAAACCTCAGAGGGTGTGGCAGGAAGCATAAGGTGACTCCCAGACTTGCCAGGAAAATCTGCCGAGAGGTCAACAACAACCCCTGGACCACAAGCAAGGCCTTAATTGAAATGCTTGACCAGGCAGGGATGAAGGCCTCACTCCACCATTTAGCGAGTCTTGCACATAGGAGGTCTCTATGGACATAGGCCTCGGAGATATCACTGCTCAGGAAGAAACATCTGGAGGCTCACCTGGCCTTTGCTAGAGGTCATCTGAAGCAAGATCCCAGCTTTTGGCCAACCAGCCTGTGGTCTGATGAGATGAAGTTGGAGTTATTTGGTCATATGGATGGTGAATACGTCTAGAGGAAGCATACAAGCCAAAGAACACTGTGCTCACCATCAAGTATGGTGGTGGAAACAATGCTATGGGAATGCTTCTCTTCCAGTGGTACAGGGAACCTTTTCAAGGTCCAAGGAATCATGAGAAAGGAGGATTACATCAGGATCCTTGATGAAAATGTGAAGGAATCTGCTGAGAAACTCCAACTTGGCCACAACTGGAAGTACCAACAGGATAATAATCCGAAACATAGCACCAAAGTACTGAAGAAATGGTTCAAGGACAATGATGTCAACGTTCTAGAACGACTAAGTCAGAGTCCAGACCTCAATCCGATCGAGAAATTGTGGCGAAACTTGAAGACCAGAGTGATGGTTAGGAAACCGACCAGCCTGACCCAGCTTGAGGCTTTTGCCAAGGAAGAGTGAGTGAACATCCCACAGAAGATATGCAGGAAGCATGTGCACACATACAAGAAGCATCTAGAAGCACTCATAAAAAACAAAGGCAATGCTATTGACTATTAAAGAAAGATGTTGGATTCAGTAAACCTAAGGTATGAATAATTTTGAACATGGCATTTTCTGAAAATCTATGAATAAAATAACCCTGAAATGAAGAATTTCTTGAATTGCGTATTGTTGTTATTCTTTTACTTGTTAGTTACATTTAACTCATAAACAAACTTGACAAAATGCTTTCATTTCATCACAAAAAAAAAAAAATCACAAAAATTAACAAAGATATGGATAATTTTGAGGGTGACTAATAATAACTGGAACAGTCGCAGTCGAGCCCCAGGTCAGCTCAAATTGATCAAACTTAATATCAGAGGCATGAATCATTCTACTTTTTTTTGTAAGGACTACATTATACAATTTGTCCTTTTCTAAGATGGTAAAGTGTGATTTGTGGGAGGTTTGGCTGTTATTTCTTGCCGGCAGAGCAATCACTAAAAAGGGTTTTCAGTTATTTTGAAATTCATGTGCTGATGGGATGCAGAAAGATGGTAACTGGGATAGAGGTGCAGCCAAGTAAAATCTATAGGCTGGAGATAACCAGTAACCAAAGCTGGGGTATGTTTTTACTTGTTCCAGTCATTGGACACTGGTCATGCCAGAGTATCATATTCCAGGGTTTAGTCAATTATATCAACATATTTCAGAAAGTGAAATAGACATAGGTAGGATTTGAATTCAGAAAAGTAAAGTGACATAACCAAATACCAGAAAGGCAGCAAGCTGCCAGAAACGTTAGCACGCCGGGTGAAATGCTTAGCGGTATTTCGTCTGCCGTTACGTTCTGAGTTCAAATTCCGCCGAGGTCAACTTTGCCTTTCATCCTTTTGGGATCGATTAAATAAGTACCAGTTACGCACTGGGGTCGATATAATCGACTTAATCCATTTGTCTGTTCTTGTTTGTCCCCTCTATGTTTAGCCCCTTGTGGGCAATAAAGAAATAAGAAACTTTAGCATGCCGGGCGAAATGCTTAGCGGTATTTCGTCTGCCACTATATTCTGAGTTCAAATTCCGCCGAGGTCGACTTTGCCTTTCATCCTTTCAGGGGTTGATTAAATAAGTACCAGTTACGCACTGGGGTCGATATAATCGACTTAATTCATTTGTCTGTTCTTGTTTGTCCCCTCTGTGTGTAGCCCCTTGTGGGCAGTAAAGAAATAAAGAAATAAGAAAGTATTTTTTCTGACATTCTATAAATTCTTTCAGCTACCAACTATATATAAAAAAAATTGTAAATGCGAGAGAGAGAGAGAGAGAGAAGTGGACAAGAGCGCTCCTTAAAACAAAAAGAGGATATGGTGAGGAAATGTTATGAGGCAGAGAAATAACCACTTATTCGGTCTAAGTCTATTACTTTGAGGATATGGAAGCTAGAGAAGAAATGGCAATTATGTTGGAGAATAACTGCATACGCATCCCACACATACACACACTCCCAACACACAAGTACCATTGTTGGTCTTTCAACATAATACACGCATACACACGCATACACACACATATATACAGATAGTCATCGACTTATGATCTATTTGACTCCACAACAATTGGCGCGCCAGCTCCAGGCAACAATAATAAATAGTCCAGTTGAAATCAAATGGGTTTAATTTCTTAGAAATTAACCCATCTATGGATGATGTCAGCTAACAAACGTTTCCCCTAGGTTTGGTTATCGATTGCCACTGTGTTGGATGGCTATCCTGTCACAGAGACATCGAGGCAACCTCGTATTTGTTTATAAGATGACTGGTTGAGACTCTGAAATTTTTGACTAATGCCAGTATAATAGTATAATATAGAATGGTGCATGTGGCTTTTACCTGAGAATGTACCTTAAGAATGTAAAAACATAAAACAAAGCCAAGTAGGCCTATAGGCCAACTTACGACCAGTCAGTTGGAACCAATTGTGGTTGTAAATCAATGACAACCTATATATATATGTAGCCTTTCTTGTTTATTTTCACTGTTTCGTTTTCTGTCCACTACTACATACCTCCACGTTACAAATTTAATTTAAATTTAATTTGTGGTCTGTGGGAAGAGCCATTCTAACAATGTGTCCTGCCCTAACTCTTCGAAACGTTTAGTTTTAGAATGGTGGAAGCTGATGAAGGAAATGTTCTCTATGTGGCCTGTGTGTTTTCTGTGCTCCGTTTATCATTTTGTCCATGTTTTTTTGCTACGTCCTGTACCCAGATATGCATCTATATATACATGTAGATGTAGGTATGTACATGCATGTACGTATATACGCATATACTCATATATTATTTGTATTATATATATATATATATATATATATATAGACCTTTGGAAATGTGCTGTGCGTGAGAAGACCCGGCAAGCCAAGTAAGATCGTTGCCAGTGCCCCTGGACTGGTTCTTGTGCGGGTGGCACATGAGATGCACCATTTTGAGCGTGGCCGTTGCCAGTACCGCCTGACTGGCTCCCGTAGGATTTTCGAGCGAGATCGTTGCCAGTGCCCCTGGACTGGCTTGTGCGGGTGGCACATAAAAGACACCATTTCGAGCGTGGCCGTTTTCGTGCGGGTGACACGTAAAAGCACCCACTACACTCTCTGAGTGGTTGGCGTTAGGAAGGGCATCCAGCTGTAGAAACTCTGCCAAATTAGACTGGAGCCTGGTGTTGCCATCCGGTTTCACCAGTCCTCAGTCAAATCGTCCAACCCATGCTAGCATGGAAAGCGGACGTTAAACAATGATGATGATGATATATATATATATATATATATATATATATATATATAGAGAGAGAGAGAGAGGGAGTTATGACTTTAACATAGTTCTCAGGGTGATTCAGCATAACACAGAATGGCTCTTTGAAATTCAAGTACCACTCATTTTTGTCAGTTGAGTGGACTTGAGTGGAGCAATATGAAATAAAGTGCCTTGTTCAAGGACACAACATGCCACTAGGAATTGAACTTATGACCTTATGATTGTGAGCTGAATACCCTAATCACTATGACACATGCCTTCACTCCCAAGTTTGTAACATATGTTATAGATTAAGCACACATACACATGCAAATGCACATAGAAATATTTAAAGAAATGCTTTAATTGCTTAGGAAACTGCAGGTTAAAGTTACATCTTTCAGATTTAATATGAGCAAATGCATGGATAATGCTGGAAATGTCTGTTTCACACAGATGCTCATCTTTGATTACAGTGAGATTAGATTCAACCTCTTTTTTTGCGCTATGGAACTCCTTGGCTCATTTGCAAACGGTCATTTTCTGCTGCAGCTTCATAACCACAAGTGACAAATAGATGGCCAAAGCATTTTATATATTTGGAAAACAAAACTCAAATAAGAAATGGCCATGATAAAGACGTAGCCAAACAAGGTCTTGCATGATGCCAATACAAGAAGCAAGATTATGGCAGTAAGCTGGCAGAACCATCAGCATTTTGTCTGTCTTTACATTCATCATCGTCATTGTTTTATGTCTGCTTTCCATGCTGGCATGCGTTGGACGGTTTGACTGAGCACTGCACCAGGCTCAATCTGATCTGGCAAAGTTTCTACAGCTGGATGCCCTTCTTAATGCCAACCACTCTGGGAGTGTAGTGGGTGTTTTTATGTGCCACCGGCACGAGAGCCAGTCAGGCGGTACTGGTAACGACTACACTCAAAAGGTGTTTTTACGTGCTACCTGCATGGGAGCCAGTCTGTCGCCATTGGCAACAACCACCCTCAAATGTTGTTTTTCATGTGCCAGTAAAGCGACGCTAGCAATGATCACGCTCGAATGGTGCTTTTCACATGTCACTGGCATGGGAGCCAATCCGTGGTCCTGGCAACGATCATGCTTGGATGTGCTTTTAACGTTCCACTGGCATGAGTGCCAATCAGGTGGTACTGTCATCGGCCACGTCAGCGATTTTGATTTGTTTTCAGTTGCCTCAATAGGTCTTTGCAAGCAAGGTTTATTGTCCAATGAATGAGGGGTATTCATAAATGGGCTGGTTACACCCACTGGCATGTCAGGTCTTATCAAGCACAGCATATCTCCAAAGGTCCCAGTCACTAGTCATTGCCTCAGTAAGGCCCAATGTTCGAAGGTCGTGCTTCACCACCTCATCCCAGGTTTTCCTGGGTCTACCTCTTCCACAGGTTCCCTCAACTGCTAGGGTGTGACACTTTTTCACACAGTTGTCCTCATTTATTCGCAACAGTTGTTTCTCTTGCACACCACATCTGATGCTTCTTAAATCCAACTTTTCTTGCAGGGCACTTACACTCTGTCGTGTATGCATACTCGCTTTGCTCCTTGTAAGCTTACACATATCCTCAGCAGTCACAGCCCATGTTTCACTGTCATGTACCATGGCTGTTCACACACATGCGTTACACAGTCTATCTTTTACTCAGAGCAAGAGGCCGTTTGTAACCAGCAGAGGTAGGAGCTCTCTGAATTTTGCCCAGGCTATTCTTATTTTAGCAGCTACACTATCAGAGCATCCACTCCTGCTACTGAATTGGTCGCCTAGGTAACGGAAGCTGAGTTCAAAATCCTCTGAGATCAACTTTGCCTTTCATCCTTCCAGGGCTGATAGAATAAGTATCAGTTGAACATTAGAGTTAATGTAATCAGCTTATCCCCTCCTAAGAAATTGCTGGCCTTGTGCAATAATTTGAAATCAATATGAGAAGCAAGATCAGTTTTAAACTGTTTTGTAAACTCCTCCAAGGTGTTGTTAAATCATTCACACACAGCCTCAATCAACAGCAAACACAGACAAACACCTAGCGACATATTCTAAACCTAAAAGCACAAAGCTTAAAAGCTACATTACACAAACTCACTAAAATTCAGCATTGTTACCTAAGCAACTAAACTACATCATCATCACCATCATCAATATAACATCCAATTTCTCATGCTTACATGGGTCAGACGAAATTTGTTGAGGTAAATTTCCTATGGCAAGGCAATAATCCCCTAATCTACAGCAAAGTCTGAGCACAGATATGACCCTTTTGTTTACACAACATGTCAAGACATGTCAAAAAGTCCATATATTCTGGTGTGGTTGACAGCACAAATTAAATATTCTCACTTGATATTCTCAACACTAACATCATCATCATCATCATCGTTTAACATCTGCTTTCCATGCTAGCATGGGTTGGACAATTTGACTGAGGACTGGTGAACCAGATGGCTACACCAGGCTCCAATCTAATTTGGCAGAGTTTCTACAGCTGGATGCCCTTCCTAACGCCAACCACTCCGAGAATGTAGTGGGTGCTTTTACGTGCCACAAGCATGAGTGCCAGTCAGGCGGTACTGGCAATGGCCACGCACAAATGGTGTTTTCCATGTGTCACTGGCACAAGTGCCAGTAAGGCAACGCTGGTAACAATCACGCTCGAATGGTGTGCTTTATGTGCCACTGGCACGGGACCCAATCAGTGGCCTGGGCAACGATCACACTCGGATGGTGCTCTTAGTGCTCCATTAGCACGGATGCCAGTCATGCGGTGCTGTCATCGAATTTGATTTCGATTTCACTTGTCTCAACAGGTCTTTGCAAGCAGAGTTTAGTGTCCAATGAAGGAAAGGTACGCATAAGAGGGCTGGTTACACCACTGGCATAGGCCATGGGTTATGGTCTCACTTGGCTTGAGTGTTGGAATCTGTAGTATTGATTGGATCACCCTTAAACAGCGAGTCATTTATAAAAGTTGAAGGCAATAGGTACTAACAATTAGTACAGTTTTAAACTAACTAAATCCAGCCTCTCACACCTTCCCTACAATGTCATTCTAAAAATAATTAATCACATTACTGAAATCCTGAAGCTATGAGATAATGCATGATTAATTCAAAAGAATGTGACTAGATAAGCATTACATTTGACATTTAGCATTACATCTGAATGCTAAAGGGTAAATTACTCCACTGCACAAATGATGTGGGCCAGCAAGAGATCTTACACATGGTCACTCAACCTGCTAAAAATAGCAGACAAATCTCCTTTAAAACATGCTATTACCCTCAAAAGGGAGGACACATTGGATAATGAAGTTACAGATTACACTATGCCTAAATAAAGGATGGGATGATCATGGCTAGAGTGATTTTGATCAAGGCTTACTTGCACCTAAAAAAACTCATATACTATATTATAGATATATATATACACCAAAAATGAGCTACTCAGAATATGGGAGTCATTACGGTTGGATCCAAACTGAAGTTATAGGTAATTATTCATTTCAACAGGAATTGTTTTAAAAAACTGCCCTCCAATTTTTAGAATTCTTGACTGTGGCTATCATAGAGCACTGCCTTGAAAGGTTTAGTTGTAGAAATCAATCCCAGTACTGATATTTTAAGCCTGATACTTGCTTATTCTATCGGTCTCCTTTACTGCAAGGCTTAAGGGGCAGCTGGAGTCAGAGTCGGTAAAACTATACTGACTCTGATTCCGACTCACAATGTCTTTACTCTTTAATATAAACCAGTTATAACATATAGGCCTACTCAAAGTACAAGTGTATGCATATGCTTTATGCAATATGTAGACCACAATCACTTAATTACATAAAGTGGAGTCAGTCAGAGTTGGAATCAGAGGTACCAATAGTACAGGAGTCAGAGTCGAAGTTTTTGTTTCGACTCCACAACCCTGCTTTACTGAACCACTAAGATACAGGGATGTAAACAAACCAAGAACAGTTGTCACGTAGTGGTGGTGGACAAACACAAAAACATCATTGTCATCATTTAACGTCCGTTTTTCCATGCTAGCATAGGTTGGATGGTTTGGCAAGTCAGAAGATTGCACCAAACATACATGGTGATTGCTCCGTTATCAAACGGGGAACCATATGGTTGGGAAGCAAACCTCTTACCACAGAGCCACGCCTGCGCCTATATTTGAAACCACAAATGTCTGTCGTATCAGTTTCAGTAGATCCAGGATCGACATCTAAAACGTAGGAATCCGAAAAAAATTAACCCCTCCCCCCCATTTTTCAAGGAGGGGTGCGAAACTGCATTAGCCCCATATATTCATACACAAAGAATGAGGAATTTACCGAGACTGATATAGCAGGCGTTAAGATTAGGAGTGTAGCTCGAGTAGATATAAAAAAAAAAAAAACTTTCTGAATGGCAGAATTGGTAGAGCTCTGGACAAATAGCTTTTGTGCTAAAAGTTCAAATCTTGTCAAGGTCGATTTTCTTATTTTCGCATCGTATTTTTCTGGGAAGGTTTGTTTTCTAACAACGCTTGATTTGTGTCTACTTCTTGCTATAAAGCAACATAGTTCAATTGGATCTACTGAACAACTTGTTCACATCGGAGGGGCGGATTAAAAGGCAAAAAAAAAAAAATCGAGAAGTAACTAAATACCAGAAGGAATTTTGCAGTGTTTTAACCCTTTCATACACAACTGTAACATGCGTAATGCATCTGCATACAAATGTAAGTCATATACACACACAGGCCGACACGTGCTTCCCCACATAAATAAAATATCGGTTATTACTGAGTCTAACAGATACGAATGAAAACTGTTCCAGTCATGCATATCTCGTCTTTTTTTCTTTTTTCAGATATGGTGTATGTAGAAAGGTATCATTTTGATACGACCTTCTAGGTTTTAAGGCGGCATAGAATGATCTGAGGAATATTTTGTGTGCTATTTCTAGCAGGTCGGCCGACCGCATAGGTTCGTGCTTTAAAATGTATTGTGCATGCATGCCCGTTGATAAGTAATAAGTAAGATAAGTGGAATGAATTTTATGCTGAGTGATATAAAATTTCATTCCGCTGTTTAAATTATTTCTAGTACTTTTTGCCAACGCAAAAAAAACATTAGTTACCGCAGATATATGTGTTATCAACTCTGATCGAACAGTTCTATAATCAAAGATATTTCAACCGTGACCATCTCATCTATTCCTTATGTGCAAGGAACCCTGGACTACATTATACCCAACATATCCTTTTCTAAGACAGTAGAACTTGGTAGCTTTTTCAGTAGGTCCAGCGATAATATAGGGACTACCGCGTGCGCGTGCATGTGTGAGTGAGAGAAAGAATGTGACAGAGAGGGAAAGATGCTGATTGAGTGAGGGATGATGTTTATGCAACTTAGACGCGAATGGTGTGTATACTTGCGCGAGATAAGAGATACATATGTATATCTGAAGTCTAGAATGGTTCCATATCACAGAGGAAAAAAACGAAAAAGGTAAATAAATGACAAATATGCAGAACATGTTCTAAACCAACATATAGGATGTTATTTCTCCAGGTCTGTTAAAGAAACAAAAAACTGACCTATTCGGTTACATGTCAAGTTCTATGAAATTCTTTGGTTTCAAAGAATGAGGAATTTTTTGAGGAACTGTCCGCCATAACTTTCGGGAACAACTTTCTTGAAAAAGAAAGAAGGCGAAAGTCCTTCAAAAAAACAGCAGAAATTGTAAGGAGGAGAAAATGACCCCTTTCTTTCGTCTACATTAGTCGAGTAATTGTATAAAATTGAAATAAAATAGCGTGACTTGCCTATAAGTAGAATAAATCTTGTCAGGATAAACATGATGGATGCATTCGCCACTCAAGGTAGAATAGAAATAAAGATCAGAGTGTATAGAAGTGTAAAGCGATGTGTGTTATATACAGTGTTATGCGCGAATGTGTTTTCCTGTTTCCTATATCACTTGCCAAGCCTTCGCATGTCTTAAAGGCAAGTGGATGTAGATGTGTATGTAAGATGTATGTATGTATCAAATGTAAATTAATTTAAGTATGTGCAGGCTTCGTAGCGCGCAAGTCTATTAAGGATTTGATGTGTTTATATTATGCTTTGTGTGAGCGTGATGAGACGAGTTTTTAAGTATTTTTTTTTTAAATACTAGTCTCTATTAACCATTGTCTGACAAGGAAAACAAAACAACTTTTTATTTTCATTGTAGAAACCACTCCATGATGCATAGACGGAAATGAGAAATACAATTTATCGTTTGTATTTCAATTTTGTTAAAACAAAGCTTTCAATTCTTTTGGAGGAAGAAACGATTTAAAAATCCAAAGGGAAGAAACAGATTAAAACAGTGGATAATTAAATTTAAGAAACGGACTATCCCTGTTGGCTAGCCCTGCTTGAGTAAGATCTATGATCAGAGGCATTTTTAACTGTTGTGATCATATCTTTGTTTAGACTACATCCTCCAATGTGACCTTCTCCTTTGGATTGTGATTTGGTCGCTGTTTCTAGCATGTCGAGCATCCACTTTAGAATTTGTTAGTTTGATACAGTCACTAAAAGAGTAAAATTGTGTTTTGTGCTAAAGGTAAACCGTTCTACAATATTTTTGTTTTAATGGTTTGTCTAGAGAAAGGATTCATGCCTATAACCTTCACCTGCATTATAAGATCGATGAGATTGATATTCATCATCGTTTAATGTCCGTTTTCCCATGCTGATATGGGTTGGACGGTTTAGGAGATGACAAGCCAAGGGATTGCATCAAGTTTTACTGTCTGTTTTTGCATGGTTTTTTATGGCTGGATGCCTTTCCTAATACCGACCACTTTACAGAGTGAACTGGGTGGTTTTTACATGGCGTCAACACTGGTGAGGCCTGTTTTGGCATGGTTTTTATGGCTAGATGTCCTTCTTAATGCTGAATAGGGATAAATTACCAGAAGGTTGAGATTATGAGAATGAAGGAGAGGGTAAATAGTCAGAGTGAAGCTTGGGTAGGAGGGGAATATAATATATAGAGAAGTGAATCGATTGGACCTTGGTGGAGGGTAGCACAACATACTGACAGGGAATTTCCTACTGAGGGGATGAAAGACTGTAGGACCTTCTACCATAGAGAAAAGGTTTTTGCTGAAGTTAAGTGCAATAACTATTGCTCTCTCTTTCTGAAGATCTCAAGAGACCAGGACCACTAGTAACATACTGGTCCTGTTCTTCCATAAATTTGGCTTCATGAAAGCTGTGCAGGTGGTTACTGTGGAGGGAGATAAATTCAAAATGCTTGCTTATTATCATTTCTATCAGTAAGGGCGATAGCCTGGCCATGTCTGACAGTAAGAAAGAGGTGAAGGGTTTTTGGTTTGGTTTGTTCAGGGATATTTGGAGGGCAATAATTCCACATAAGGACTCAAACTGTGACAACACATCCAATCCATGCCCACATGGAAAGCAGGCATAAAATGATGATACTGGTGCAGATGAGGCAGGCTTAGATCAACCATTAAACAGTATAAGTCTATGTTTTGAGCATCAACAGAAGGATAGATACACACCACAGAGTTTTAAATAACAGAAGAGAAAGCTTCATTGGTATGGCTATGTAAAACATATGGAGGGGGACAGCTGTATAAAGATGTGACGTAACTGCAAAGTAAGGCCATTAAAGAGGTCAGTGATGCCAACTTGAAAGTAGATGTGTATGTGTGTGTGTGTGTGTATGCATGTATGTATGTGTGTATATATATATATATTCTTTTACTCTTTTACTCTTTTACTTGTTTCAGTCTTTTGACTGTGGCCATGCTGGAACACCGCCTTTAGTCGAGCAAATCGACCCCAGGACTTATTCTTTGGAAGCCTAGTACTTATTCTTTCGGTCTCTTTTGCCGAACCGCTAAGTTACGGGGACATAAACACACCAGCATCGGTTGTCAAGCGATGTTGAGGGGACAAACACAGACATACAAACACATACACACATACATATATATATATGTATACATATATACGACAGGCTTCTTTCAGTTTCCGTCTACCAAATCCACTCACAAGGCATTGGTCGGCCCGAGGCTATAGTAGAAGACACTTGCCCAAGATGCCACGCAGTGGGACTGAACCCGGGACCATGTGGTTGGTAAGCAAGCTACTTACCACACAGCCACTCCTATATATATATATATATATATATAAAATCAAAAAAGGATAAAATCTTTTACAAGAATTTTATCAGGAAGCTAGTGTGCAAAAAAATTTGTAAGGGAAATTTCTATTCCCAAGAATATACTTATTCGTGAAATCGGTCGATATATAGTTGAGTTTATTTTTTTTTAAATGTTGGTCTCTTTCAAAAGTTGTTTTCCTCGCATTCGGTACTAAAATGTGTTTATTTGGGAAGTCTAGTGTGTGGCATTATTCTGTAGTAATGCCCTTTATATATATATATATGTATCAGCGGTCAAGTCGGCGTCACTTGTCTCTTTGATAGCTTCTTGTCCATCTATGGCTTGACACTTATCTGATGTTACTCGCACCACACATCCTGATTACTCATTTGTCTATAGCTCATATCACTGTCGCCCATGTCTCTTTTACTGATGCCTTTATTTCACTTGCTTTCCCCACCCAAACCTTTATTCTTCCATCTTCTGTTGGTCATACACAGCACTCTTCCACCCATATCTGTTACTCATCTCTCAATCACTCTTTCCCTTTTTTTTCAATATTACTGTGCTACGCATCCAGTGTAACTAAAGATACCGCTATACTCTATCTCTCTATTTACCCGATGCTCTTTCCCGCTCTTCACTGATACAGGATCTCGTTTAACTTTCATTCTCTCTGCCTCCACCATTATCACTTGACCTCTCTGGCTCACCTTGAAGCTTGTGAATTGGTTGCAACACTTGTATCCAGTATGCCCTCTCTCCTCTACAGCCTGTAATCACTCTTTCATTATACTCTTGCTGTTTTCCCCCTACATACTCTGGGTCACACAAATTTCTGTCATTGTCCTGCTATCTCAATCACATTGCCTTGACAATACATACCTCATCATTTAACATCTGTTTTCCATGCTGGTATGGGTCGGATGGTTTGACTGGAGCTGGTAAGGCCAGGAGCCGCATCAAGCTCCATTGTTTGTTCTGGCATGGTTTTTACAGCAGGATGCCCTTTCTAATACCAACCATTCCACAGAGTGTACTGGATGCTTTTTAAGTGGCATCAGCACCGGTATCAATTCTGTTGTGGTGCATAGGTCTTCTTCAGTACAACAGTGTGCCAGATATCTCAGTCCCTTGTCATCACCATCATAAGGCTCAGTGTTTTGAGATCGGCCTTCAATACTTTGTCAAGGCCAATTTCAGAATGCTGAGAACTCCTATCACACACATCCCACTTGTCACTTATTTCAGTGCCTCAATCATTCATGATTTACACTTGATAAAGAAGCTGACAAGCAAGCAGAGATGTGGGGTTTGTGACGTTCTTTTATTCACATTGATGAAGGTGTGTGGCTTAGTAGTTAGATTAATTGGCTCATGATCATAAAATTCTGAGTTCAATTCCTGGCAGTGTGCTGTGTCCTTCAGCAAGACACTTTATTCCACCTTGCTCCAGTGCACTCAGCTAGCAAAAATTAGTAGTGCCTGTAATTCAAAGGGCCAACCATGTCACATTCTGTATCACACTGAATCTCTCTGTGAACTACGTTAGGGGTACATGTGTCTGTGGAGAGCTCAGCTACTTGCACATTAATTTCACGAGCAGGCTATTTCAGTGATCAGATCAACTGGAACCCTCGTCATCATAACTGATAGCTAGTTTACTCATGTTGAGGACATGGTTGCTTCTAGGGTACTGGTGTCATGAAAATGTAAACAGCATTAGAAATACATCCAGTTGTAGAAACCAAGCCAAAAGTGAGATCCAAACAAGATACCCTCAAACCTGTCTCGACAAGCAGTACCCACTGAATACGCACTGATTCCAACTGTGCAGACCTTTGCAATCTTGTCAGCAAAGAAAACAAGAATAAAATGATGATGACGAAAATTAACATTTTTTTGCTGTTGCTCTAATTCATCATCATCATCGTTTAATGTCCGCTTTCCATGCTAGCATGGGTTGGACGATTTGACTGAGGACTGGTGAACCAGATGGCTACACCAGGCTCCAATCTGATTTGGCAGAGTTTCTACAGCTGGATGCCCTTTCTAATGCCAACCACTCCGAGAGTGTAGTGGGTGCTTTTACGTGCCACCGGCACGAAGGCCAGTCAGGTGGTACTGGCAACGGCCACGCTCAAAATGGTGTATTTTACATGCCACCTGCACAGGAGCCAGTCCAGCGGCACTGGCAACCACCTCGCTCGAATGTCTTTTCACGTGCCAATAATTTGTTTATATTGATTACTGATATTTAATGGTTAATCAAACGGCTATATTCAATACAGCTGTGTGATCAAGCCTGGAAGAAAAATCAATTTTTAATCTATTAAATCATATTTAGCACTAACATCTTAAATCAATGTGTTGTCAGTTAGGCAATAAAAAGCTAAGAGGAAACCACTGTTGGGCTTTGCTTAGGGCATCAGTTGGCCTTAATCCAACATTAAGGTGATGAGACTAACTGGTGGCAAATGATTCAGCCCTTGTACCAGCAGAGTAGGTATGGGAAGAGTACACTAGCCCCATTTAAAATGAGTTGTTTTTATTTCAACTGTCAGAGTTATACAGAACTGTTAGAGGTGAATAGTAGTAGGCTTACATTAAACTGACCTTGGAAAACTCCATAATCCTAAACAGCTAATTACATACACAAATGACTGCTGTCACTGTTGCTTAGACTTAGGTTAGTTTGACACTGCAGACTTATGAAGCTAAGTTTTTTCAGTCATCTACTCTTTTCTTTCAGATTTAGCATATCAAATGTATTCTTTCTTAAAAGAAAGTATGATGTGTGATTGATGGACATTTCATTGCAATTTCTAGCAGGTCTAGTGACCACAAAGCACCCCTTACACTCTCAGAGTGGTTGGTATTAGAAAGGGCATCCAGCTGTAGAAACCATGCCAAACCAGACTGGAACCTGGTACAGCTCTCCAGCTCATCAGCTCCAGTCAAACTGTCTAACCCATGCCAGCGTAGAGAGCAGATGTTAAATGATAATGACGATGATGATGATTTATGGAGTTTATTTTTATTCAAAAATATCCATATCAAAAATTTATACTCTTTATAAATTGAATTGTTACAATTTTATTGTGAACCATCCCCAAATCCAAAACAAAACAAAAAAAAACAAAAAAAAAAACATTAAATCACTTCAGTAATAAGGTTGTGTTGGTATTTATAGGTTTCTATGATAATTGAGATTTTTGATACTATTCTGATATTTTTGAAAATTTGAGTTTTTTTCATCTTCAGGTTCCTTCTCACAGGTTGTCTCTGCATTCTCATTGACATTTTCTCAACCAGATACTAACTACCCTTTCCACTATAGGCACAAGGCCTGAAATTTTGGTGGAGGAAGAAAGTCGATTACATCAACTCCAGTGCTCAACTGATGCTTCTTATAGCCAATTTTTCTCTCAAAACATTCACGCTTTGTTTTACATGTACACTGACATTGCACATCAAGCAGAGCATGCTGACTTCATTTCTTTTAAGCCTTTGTATGTCTTCTGCAGTCACAGCCCATATTTTGCTGCTATGTAGCATAATTGTCTGTACACAGGCATCAAACAGTCTGCCTTTCACTCTGAGAGACAAGCACTTTGTTACCAACAAAGGTAATAACAGTTCTATATTTAAGAGATGAGGAATTATGTACATTATTTACGGGTTCGAAATTTCCCCAAGACACCTGATGAAGGCTGGAGGGTATATCAACTGAAACGTTGTGTTAACAACAGACAAGATGAGGACAAATATCTGAACTTTGCTCAGCTGGTTCTTATTCTAGAAACTACACTTTCAGAGCAACCCCCATTGCTGCTAATTTGGTCATCCAGGTAACAAAAACGGTCTACTACCTCCAAGGATTCTCTTGGACATTTGAGGAAATCTATTTCCTGTATATTCTTAGTGTTTATTGTACTTGGCACACATACCACACACAAATACTACTTTCTCTGTTAACCTTCCTTCAAGTTCATTACACCTCTTATGTATCCATAAGTTGCTCTGGGGTACAATGACACCACTGCATATCTTTTGCACCTTTGCTCTATGGAGTAGAGCCTCACTTCTTTCAGACTCTCCCAGTGGCTTATCTGTTGCACAGAGACAATCTTCTTGGTGTAACAGCACTCAATTGTTTTGAGCTCCACTGGTAGTTTGATGCTATGTGGCAACCAAAATTGGGAGTAGTTGTCTTGGTGGCTGAGAACAAATGTTCTCCACAGCACCAACAAGGTGTAGTTTTTTCATGTTCTAGATTATTTACAACTTTTCAAACTATTCAGGTATATACATGAAACAGGTACCCAAACAGTGGATGAAATATCACACCCAACCAATGGGTTTTCTTTTCTTGTTATTATATTGATCTGGAGGAAGGATTTTGCTTCTGACCGTTACAAGCTTTCTGAGACTGTAAAGATTGATGTAGTTAATGTACTTCTTCAATAGATGTAAGTAGACAGTTAGAGCAAAATGTGTGAAGAGAGAATTCCAGAAGACTAATGTACTGGATGTACTGTGTTGATAGGAGGTGAGATGAATGAGTTGGGAGTATCTGAAAGGAGAAAGTCGTACAATAATAGCTAACTCCAAGGAACAGAGACCACTGGTGTAGTTATCAAAAAGGCAGGGAAAGGAGGCAGCACATCTAGAGTCAGAGGTTGTAATGTGTAACTAATTGTCACATATCAAAAGTGATGTGTTTTTTTTTTATAGAATAATTAATTTACCTTTCTTTATCCAAGCACTCTGTTGTCCAGTTATATTGTTGGAGAAGTTTTAAGTAGTAAAAGCCTGCTGCCACATAATATAAAGAGAACTGATGAATCCTATTGTCCAGCTAATAGTGTTGGCCGGAAGGAAAAAGAGTATGAGAAAGGCTGCTGAAATCACCCTAGAAATGAAATCAATGACAAGTTGGTGCAGAACTTATAGGTGAAGTTAAGGACACAGAACAAATGGATATCCAGTCAGAGTAGCAAAGGCAGGTGAAGTATTGTGACCAAAACAATTCATCATGGGTTTAGGTAGCCAATGTACACAGAAAATATGGGAGACAGCTGAGTAAAGGAAGTTATTATAGTCAGACAGGTTGAGATTATTTTTGAAAGTAGTGCACAGTTTACTTCCAACCCTAGCTGATATTAGATAATGGGTCTGGACAGTGCTGAGTATCATCAGTGCAGATGTTATGCATTTTGAGAACATATTCTGTTAACATAATGAAGTCATGAGTATTCTTGCTCAAGCACTAAATCAACAGTGACCATTCTTGGTGGTACTCTAATGCTTTTGTCCGTTTGAGCTTTTTCTGTTTCATGGTCCTTCTTAGAGCTTGCATTTGCATTCTTATTACATATTTTCTCAATCAGACACTTTACAGAATATTTCAATGTTAGTACATATTGTCCAGGCTTTGCTGTTATTTCATTATTAGTAGGATGATATTAAATTAGGATCCTTATGTAGCCATAAGATTAAGCATCACCACTAGCCATTGTGGCCGAGTCATTACTTTTGTAGTCCAAAGATTTTATGTCTTCATTGGTCTTTATGTACTTCTTTAATAATGATGCAACATCTTCGATTTGATCTTTAGTTGGTTGCCTATCTTCCTGAAAATACATGTGTATGTAGATATATATTTGCATATATATGTATATCAACAAATAAGCAAAGAAACAATTATCCTGGAAGAAGTATATCAGAAAAATTAAGAATAATCTTAAGCCAGTAGTGCAGAGTTATTTGGAAAATATCAGTTGAGTAACATTAGACTGGAAAAGTGCAGAAACTGAATGGTAAATGCTACATATCAAAGTATTAAAAAAAACAAAAACAACTTTTAGATGCTTACTGTTTCTTGTAGGTTGATAGAAGTGGATGAGATGATATCGCCTGACTGGCCTTCATGCGGGTGACACGTAAAAGCACCCACTACACTCTCTGAGTGGTTGGCGTTAGGAAGGGCATCCAGCTGTAGAAACTCTGCCAAATCAGATTGGAGGCTGGTGTTGCCATCCGGTTTCACCAGTCCTCAGTCAAATTGTCCAACCCATGCTAGCATGGAAAGCGGAGGTTAAACGACAATGATGATGATGATGTATCGTAACCTTTTGTGCAATAGTCATCATCATCATTTTTAATGCCTATTTTCTCATACTTGCATGGGTCAGGTAAGATTTGTTGCGCTAGAATTTCTTCAGCTAGATACGCTTCCTGAAGCAAGCCTTTACCTGTTTCCAAACCACATAGTCCAGGAAGGTGTAATACTCAATGACTGGTGTAGCAGCATAATTGTTAGCTGCTACAAGGGAAGGGGAGATGCCTTAGAAGCAATCATAGAGGCATCAAACTCTTGGGCCAGGTGATGAAAATTATGGAGAGTTATAATCTAATTAATTAGGGGTGAAATTAGGTTAGACAAAATGCAGTCAGGCTTCGTCCTGGGGAGAGGCACTACTGATGCTATTTTCTTAGTCAGGCAACTGCAACTTAGCTAAGAATAAACCATTATATCTGGCATTCATTGATCTAGAGAAAGCCTCCGATAGACTAGCCTGCTGTGTGATATGATGGGCTCTAAGGGGGCTAGTGATAGATGAGTGTCTTGTGATAGCTGTACAAGCCATGTACAGAGATGCTGTCAGTAAAGTGAGAAGGGCATCCAGCTGTAGAAACCAAGCCAAAATGGACTGGAGCCTGGTGCAGCTCTCTAGCTTATCAGTTCCAGTCAAACCATCTAACCCATGCCAGCATGGAAAATGGATGTACAAATGATGATAAGGATGATGATCTTGTAATTTCAAGATTTTTATGAAGTAATTGCTTATTTTTAGATTGATATTGCAGAGGACATATGACAGGCTGGATCTAGCCAGTTTGAAAATATTTGGGCCAAATATAGTTGGTTTAAACACTAAAAGGTTAAGGAAAATGTGGAAAGGAGTGGAAGTTCCAAGGACAGCTATTCCAGGGAAGAAAGATTTAACTGGTATAAAAATTGGAGTGTGAAAAAAAGTAAAGAGAGCAGAAAAGACAGGTAAAATGGGTTAGATTGGTGATCAGGTAAGTACATAGTTTGGTAGTTCAGAGAAACAAGAACCATGGACAGAAATTTTACAAGTGATAGAGAGAAGAGATAATGTTTAATGGACCAGTGATAATATGTTGTAAGTGACAAGGAGAGGAGACAGTGCATTGGTGGACTGTGGACAGAGTATGTTGGTCAGTGAAGGTTTACTAATCAATCAGATGGTGATTTCTGTTTTTTTAAAAATAAACATATATTATATATGTAAGGGACGACCGTGCGAACTCATAAAAGGGGATATGGTGACGAATGGAAAAACAGAGGACTCCTTTTATTTAAACGCGTCACACGGTCGAACATACAAATATATATATCAAAGGTGATGTATATGATATGTTATACGACGATAACATAGATGACCATTATTCGAATCGGCAATGCTAGCATGGTCAGTTTGCGTTCTGGCGGGAACGGTTCGAAGAAGTTGCCGATTCGAATAATGATCAGTCACGTGATGGACAAGGAATGGGTTCTCTAAAACGCTCGCATTTATTTATATTTAAATGAGAAGATTGTATGTAATGGCGATAGTAGTTTGTATCTAATGGTGGGAGGTAGTTTCACTACATATATATAATTTGCTTGAGAAGACTAGGCAAGCCAAGTGAGAATAACTGTGGTCTATGCCAGTGCAGCATAACCAGCCCATTTAAGAGTACCCTTCAATCATTGGCCAATAAACTGTGCTTGAGGTAAGTGAAATCGTTGTCATGACTGATGACATTACTACCTGATTGGCACCTGTGCCAGTGGCATGTTAAAAGCACCATCGTTGCCAGTGCTGCTTGACTGGCTCCTGTGCCCGTGGCACATAAAAAAAAAAACATTTGAGTGTGGTTGATGCTAGTACCACCTGACTGGCCCTCGTGCCGGTGGCATGTAAAAAGCACCCACTACGTTCTCGGAGTGGTTGGCGTTAGGAAGGGCATCCAGCTGTAGAAACTCTGTCAAATCAGATTGGAGCCTGGTGTAGCCACCTGGTCCACCAGTCCTCAGTCAAATCGTCCGACAATGCTAGCATGGAAAGTGGATGTTAAATGATGATGATGATGATGACATCAATGATTGTCGGTGCTTTTGAAGGAGACAAGTTTGTTATGCCTCCATTTTGGGGTTTTACTGATGTGAGGTGTCTTAGTTGCTTTAGCAATGATGACGAAGTGTTGATGACAATAATGGTTCGTGTGATAATGGTGCTGGTGATGAACTTGTGCTTGTATGTGTTATGTATATAATCATCAAAGTGTATGTATATGTGTAATATACTCAGAGTTGCTACAAAAACTGAACAGAAAGAAAACAAAGAGGTTCATTAAAATATTAGTAAAAGTGAAAAAAACACATACTAAGAACTCCAATTTTTGTACAAGTTTGTTGAGAACAGCCTGGTTGCTGTCGTTGTTGTTCCTTTTACTGATAGAGAAAAAGAAGGTAGAAAAAGAGTAACCACTTAGGATCATCAGTGAAACCAGCATCGAAAAGAACATCAGCAATATTATAATTGGCTGCATGTAGAGTGGTAGAGGTGCACATATATCACGGATGAAGGTGCTAATATGCTGTCCAATGTACTGCAGTGGTCTGAATATAATATTGGTCAAACTAATGCTTAGAGCCTGAAAAAAAAAAAAAAACATACAAAAATAAGATTAAATTTCTTTTAACTCTTGTGTTATATTATTATTATTGAGTGAGAGAGCAGTGCATGCCATCAAAGTGACACTGAGGTAAAATATATGAAGCCCAGTAAACCCATCATGACTACCCGTCTGATAAGGGTACACCAGGCACATGCATCACAACCATATGTGTGCGACATGGTGATCTCATATCAAGATAAACAGCACAGGACCTTTGCAAGTGGGGTCCAGTTAGAATTTTCTTCAGGTTGAGTAGCCCATCCTGCTCAAAAGACCCTGAATAAGGGTTGTTTAAGGATGTTGAACAAAACACCCATGTTTCCAGAGGTGAATTATCCAAACCCCCCAAAATTCCTCTCAATACATAGCTATGATGCTCCCCCACTACTTCTGCTTGTGATCAGAGATGCACATATCGTCAGCCACTAAGGGACGTGGTCAGCTGGTTAAGGTCAAACACTGACACGCAAATCTGTGGTATTGAACAAAATATTTGCTGTAGCCCATCTTTTTTAACAAAACAATGTACATGATAACAGCTCCAGTCAGTTATGTTCAGAAGCCATGAGAGCCACTGGCATTTATTATTATTATCATGATATTAAATGATTTAAGCACCTACAAACATTATAAGATTAGATTTCTGCAATCTCAATACATTGTAACTGTTTCTTCAATGCTGCAGTTCTTTGATATTCTATTATCATATTGGATGTGAACAAACATTAGTCATTGCATATATTCTCTGATCTGCACTTTGTGACATGGTTATTAACACATAAAGCATGACGGGCCATAATTGTGACCCAGATGGATGCATTTAATTTATGGGCATTTGTTGAAATGTATTAGTTCAACTAATGACTTTTCAGATGATGTAAAACTTGCCACCAATATATAGTAAGAAGATATTTTAACTATTTTTTGTTTTTCATGTGTGCATGGTAGTGTCATTTTCATAAAATGTTCTCAGCAGTCCATGCTATGTAAGTGAAAATCCCAGCAGCTTTATGGGCTAAAGATGGAAATGGGTCTTGGGTTGTTGTTCAGACCAAAGTCAGCCTTTATCATGAAGACTTACACTGATCATACAATCTTATTTATTTATCTAAGACTACATAATCCTTCTTTCTTTGAAGTGGTGGTGTGATTTGGGGAAAATTTGGCTGTTATTTGTAGCAGATTGAGTTTCTATATAGAAATTGGCTCATTGGGGACTGGATATACACTACAGGGTGGGGCCAATTAGGATGTCAGTTAAGCTGGATAGTGCATTTAATTGGTAGAAAATTGACAAAAAAATTAATATCTTAAGTAATATTTAAAGTATAGCCTCTTTGACATGCAAATTGAGACATAAAAATATGATGCATATTTACATATTTGAGAGACAGAAAAGTGGGTAGTAATAAAAAAATGGAGCATGGATGTTTTTATATAATCACTCGATGAAACATCCAAATTTCCTTATATAAGCTTTCTGTTGGGGCCCACACATTTCAAATACTAAATAGAATGATAGTATGCTGTCAAGAAATTTGAAATGGTTAATGTTACAATACTGAGTGAATGATGAATGATGAACTGCAACAAAATTTACTAGCCAAACATTCATTAATCATAGGATGTCTAGTGAATCAAGATGTGTGGGTTTGTATATTCTAAACAATTTATTGGTTACAACTAGAGCCATAAGATGAAAGTCAGAATTAACTAGCTATGAAGGAGGTGAATTTAGACACAGGCATGGCTTGCTTCTCAACCATATGGTTTCGGGTTCAGTCTCACTGCATGGCACTTTGGGCAAGCATCTTCTACTATAGCTTTGGGCTGACCAAAGTCTTGTGAGTGTTTTGATAGACAAAAAATGAAGGAAGCTCGTCGTGTGTGTATGTGTGCATGTATGTATCTTGTGTCTGTGTTTGTTCTCAACCACTGCTTGATAACTGGTGTTGGTGTGTTTACATTCCCATGTTTAGTGGTTTGGCAAAAGTGATTAATAGAATAAATACCAGGTTTTAAAAAAAAGCACTGGGGTTGATTCATTTGACTAAAACTTCAAGGCGGTGCACCAGTATGGCCATAGTCTAATGATTGAAACAAGTAAAAATAAAAGATATTCTCAAGAAAAAAATTCAACCCACCCAAAGACTATGAAATATTATACATACCTCGTAAGGGCGCACTCTGAAAAATGGATTTATATCAACATAAACTAGATATGCAAGACAGTCATCTTTTTTAACTGAAAACCATTCTGCAAGCAGTGTTCTAAAAGACTTGTCCATCATTACACAGCCTTTAGGAGGTCCTTGTTGCAAAGCATGATAAGTTTTTGCTTTTTCCTCCTGAAAATACAGGTATAAATGTCAATTAAAAATAGCAATTGTTAATAGTAAAGAATTGTAAAATTAATTTTTTGATTATCATTAGATGGGTTTGTTAAATTTAAGATATTACAGATTACTGCTTGGTTGAGATTTTCCATAGAGATAAGCATGCCAGAATTGATATTTGCTGCTAGAAAGTTTGGAGTTATGATTTGGGAGTTCAAATTCTGTGAGATTCAGCTTATAGTTTTCTTTATTTATGAATGACAAAATAAATACCATGTTGACAAACTAGGCACCAGCCAATGAGAGAGTCTGTGGTCACTTGATCAATTAGAAATAACAGCCAAATATCTCTCAAATCACATCTAATATCTTAACAAATAGATACACTGTCTGAAAAATAAAAATAAACTGGATTGGCCATGGCTGGAATGCCTTTGAAATAAGTGTGCTAAATCTCAGAATTGGCCTGGAGCTAAACAACTGCAACAACCGTAGCAACAGAAAAGGTATAATCTAAATACAGAGTGTCAAATTGACTGGATGCTTGACTTAACAGGGTCTTCCTGTTGAGTTTTCTCAATAGCCACTCTGTTGATTTACTCAATAACTATATAGAGGTGCATAGTAGAAATTCCCAATTACGATTTTGTGTGAATATGAGAACTTCATTATTCCCACCATGAAGAACGATTAAATCATAAACTAGGGAAAATCATCTAACTTTATAAATAATAATAATAATAATAATAATAATAATAATGATAATAATCAAAACTTTCAAAATACAAAGACCTGGAAATAGAGGTAACTCGAATGTGGAATCTAAAAACAGAAACAATTCCTATCATAGTAGGTGCCTTAGGTATAATAAAAAAAATATTCAGACAAATACATAACAAAAACACCAGGACTTACAAATATATATAACATACAGAAAATTGCACTACTGGGCACTGCACACATTCTACGCAAAACACTTTCAATACAGTAACCATAAGAGCATCACAGCAAATCACAGCACATACCCAAGGCACACAGAGCTGCGCACGGTAGTGAAGTGAAAGCACGATATAAAAATAAAAGTACTGAACAATAATAATAATAATGATAATAATAATAATAATAATGATAATAATAATAATAATAATAATAAGTGAGAAGAAATAATGATGCAAAAGAGACAAGGTACATGTAAATCACTGGACAAAGATACATACACCATTAATTTATAACATGCACTTGCAGAAAACATGTATGTTCACAGATATTCACATTTCCAAACACACACATTCACATACAGCCATCACCCACACACACACATGCAATAGAATAGTTTACATGAAATATATTACCTCATACAGATAGAACCAATTCCACATAATATTGATAAAAAACGTCACTGTTATAAGTTTGAAGATCCTTTTCATTGTAAACAGGTTAAACAGGAAAGTGGTGACCACTATCACACCTACAGCAACTAAAAAACACTGCAAAAAAAAAAAAATATGTGAGTGGTTGGCGTTAGGAAGGGCATCCAGCTGTAGAAACTCTGCCAAATCAGACTGGAGCCTGGTGGAGCCATCTGGTTTCACCAGTCCTCAGTCAAATCGTCCAACCCATGCTAGCATGGAAAGCAGACGTTAAACGATGATGATGATATATATATATATATATTTATACATACATATATCAATGAACAGTAAATGATAATCTATATATATATATAAAATTGAGAATGTATGTCTGTGTGAATCCCTAAAACTCCAGAACTACACAACCAATTTCATTCAAATTTTACACATGGTCCCGGTTGTGTTTTAGTCAAAATAAATGTTTAACTTCCAGCCCACAGCAACATCATATCTCCTCCACTTCTTCCTCTTTTTTATATCTTCGTTTCTCCCTTCGCGTCGTTCTCTGACCGGGTGAAACCGGGCTTAGCTGTTAGTGATAAATATCTGATACCTGAAACGGTATTAAAATCGTGATTTTTTTAAAAACCACGACGTAAATCGTCTTGTTCGTATGTCTCTCTGCAAAAACGATAAACAGGAAACGAAAAGGTAATTAAAAAAATTAATGAAATAAAAGGCAGTCTATGGGAACGGTTAAAGTCTGAAAATTTTTCTTTTTTAAAAAGTAATTAATCAGTTATTTCATATTTCAAGTGCAGTTGTCTCCCTTAGAATACTTTATTTTTTAAATTTATTTATTAAAAAAAATTTTTTTTTTTAGCAAATAACAGATTTCTCTGGAAACCACCACCATTTTACATCAGACAACCAAGAATTATAGACATTCATTGCTGGTTGTTTTTGTTCTTTTGTTGCTTAATTCCACGTCAAGCATTCCAGCTTTGCCCATTCTCTCTTTTTGTATATACATGACTACAAGTGTAACTTTTTTTAAGACAGTTGAGTATGATTTGAGGGAGATTTGATTGTTATTGCCAGCAACTCAAGTGACTATGTAGAGGCTCCCTCCTCTGCTTGTTTCATGTTGTTGGTGTCTTGTTGTTCTACACTGTCACACTTCTGACGTGTGTATCACAACAAAGGGAAATAAATCTTTCTTCATTAATAAGGACAACTGAAGGTTTTCTTTCTTTCATGTTGTGCTTTAGACCAGGGGGTTTTCAAACTTTTTGACTTGCGGACCCCTTTATATTTCAGGCTTTACCCTTATAAACGCTTATGAAATTTACACATAAATATTTGCTTAAATTAACATATATTTTTACATCTATTTATTTAACAGTATTTAACAAATAAGTTTATTGTCAATTAAAAGATTTCGATTAAAAAACATATATAAAATCAAATTGCCCATAAAAAGTATTTGCTGTCCACGGACCCCCTGTTTTGTCCTTGCGGACCCCCTGTGGTCCGGGGACCACAGTTTGAAAACCCCTGCTTTAGACGATCTAATATTATTCCTGCTTCTAAACCAAGCCCCAATGTATGTCCTGTAATTAACGTGTAATTATCTCCTACAGGATCCTATATATGGTTGCTTTACCAGCAAGGCTTAGCAACCATTACACTGAACAATGTAATCCTTTATATAAAATGACATGGAATGCTTTTCATCATTTGTTTAATCAAGGCTGAGCTTTGTATAAATAAACCCACTAGGCAGAGATAACACACAACTTTACAACATAGAGCTAAGAGAAGAAATCAACATCTCAAGATGAAGAAAATGACTTAAACCTTCACTTTTCTGAGCCAAGCCAGTCACACTTGTCCCCAGTGAGCCATATTGTTGCACCTGACCTTAGCAAGCCATACTGTCACACCTGTCCTTAATGACTCATACTATCACACCAGTCCTCAGTGAGCTATATTGTCACACCTGTCCTTACTGAATCATGCTGGTCACATTTGTCCTCACTAGACCATGTTGGTTGCACTTCTCCATACTGGATCATGTTGGTTACATCTGTTCTCACTAAATCCTGCCAGTACTGCCTGACTGGCCTTTGTGCGGGTGACACGTAAAAGCACCCACTACACTCTCTGAGTGGTTGGCGTTAGGAAGGGCATCCAGCTGTAGAAACTCTGCCATATCAGATTGGAGGCTGGTGTTGCCATCCGGTTTCACCAGTCCTCAGTCAAATCGTCCAACCCATGCTAGCATGGAAAGTGGACGTTAAACGATGATGATGATGAAACCTCATTGAATCATGCTAGTCATACCTCTCTTCATTGAACCATGTAGGTTATATCTCTCCTCAAAAGTTTCCTGGACTAGTTCTGTAGTACATGTGCAGTGAGAACTAGCAATGACTTTCATGAGACAGTGTGCCAAGTGACATTGTTGTGTTTACATTGCAAGTTGTGAAATTTGTGTTTTTGTGATCCTGTAAGTCTGCTACAAAAACATTGAGCACGCTTCAGCAAACTTACAGCAATGAAGCAATGGGTCATACACAATGTTTCGAGTGAAAGACCTACCACAAGCATCACCCACAGAAATGTGGAGAAAATTCATCAGCTTGTGCATGAGCATCGTCAGGGGACAATCAATGACATTTTGAAGTGTTTGAAGGACATTTGGTGAAAGCAACTGGATCTGTGGAGTGTGAAGAATTAGATTCTTCATGATGACAATGCATTATCTGTCACCAAGCTCTCCCCACTCGTGAATTTATAGCCAAAGACAATACGGTATCACTTTCACACCCACCCTATTTGCCAGATTTAACACCTGCAGACTTCCATCTCTTCTTCAAGATGAAAATGCAGCTTAAAGGAGCTGTTTTAACACCATTGTTGACATCCAGAGTGAATTGCAGAAGTACCTCAACTCGCTATGGAAAACGACGTCCAGGCCGGATTCCAAAAGAGGCAGAAATACTGGGACTGGTGTATTGGTGTGCAAGGTGACTATTTTGAAGGAGATAATGTTAAAACTTAGGTAAATAAGTTATTTTTTTATTAAACAAAACTAGTCCAGGTACTTTTTGATACCACTTTGTACATCTACTATATTCTTGTCTCTAAGCCCCTTACAATACATTACATACAATCCTTCATTCTAATCATTCCGGCTTGTTGAATTCTCTTCTGTTCTTCCATGTGTTCTGTCAATACCCCAACTCCTTACATGTGCAGGCATGACTGTGTGGTTAAGTTTGTTTCACAACTATGTGATTTCAAGTTCAGTCCCACTGCACTGTACATTAGGTGAGTATCTTCAACTATTGCTTCAACTTCACAAAGTCAAATTTAATAGACAGAAACTGTGTAGAACCCTGCCAAAGGGACCTTTCTTCTTCCTAGCAGCTGGTAGACTTAATTGATAGCTCAGTTTAACACCACCACCTGGACCATGGGTGGTTTTAGCAGAGTCCCCTTTGCTGCAGTCATTTAGGTTCATCTCAGGTCTGAGAGTAGCTTGCACCCTTTCTCCCGTTACTCACAAAAGTCATGAAGAAGGCCATGGATGCTGCTCTTTCGCTATTATTAACTAATTACAAAAATCATTGTGGGCAATGGAACTCCTTTCTTTTTTATTATTCACATAATACACAAGTCCTGCTATCCAACTATCATAATAATAAACCACTGTTGTTTATTTTCATCCATTCTTCTAATAGGTAATCTTTCAGTTTCTGTTTGTACTCAATAATGAAAAAGAAAATGTTTATAGCATAAAACATCTGGAAGGGTCTGAAAATATACATACCATTTCAATTGAGTCCACAAAATATCCTCTAATGTAAGTTGATTCACCATAAGTACTATTAAAAGGTGTAATATCTTTGACCATATGTGACAATACATCTACAACATCATCAAAGTTGGCATGGCCATTCACAAACTCATGTAGGATTTTGTGGTCAATAATTGACAATTCAAAAAATAATTGGTAGTCAGTTTTCTTTTGAGATTCTTCACGATCAGCTGTTGACTGCTGTAAAACAATATTTACAACTGTAAATTGTACTAATATTTGTTTGTTGCTTTAATATTCTAAAGTAGAAGAAAATGAAAAGATTTACTACCACTTTCTAACATAATATCCCACAAAATATTTTCACCTTGTAAAGATCTACTTATCTGAACACTGCTGAATGTTGATATTGACAACATCAAACACAGACCAATATATATAACAAGTCCTAGAACAGATATCCACAACATAAAGCCCACCTCCCTCAACTAGTAACTGTTAACATGTAGAATCTTATTAGTAAGTTAAAAAAAAAAAGGAAAAGAAAGAAATAAGTTATATGGTAACAATATTGGGTCGACATAGATAGAGGAGAGATCTCTACCCAAGACATTAAATGAAAAATATTGGGTTGGTAAAAAAAGTTCACAGTGTTTTTCAATTGGTGATGTTTAATCACATGATCTGTTTTATCATGTGACAAGAAAATGACATATATATATATGGTATACATGTAACTTATATGCATACCATTCTGCTTAAACAGTGGGACTGCAGATACAATATCCCTGCATATCTCATGTCTACTTTCATTCCTTCACTCTCTATTTCATATCTTCTCTAGAATAACTATTGCTTAACCATTCTCTCGCACCGTCTCTGATGAAGGGATATATAAAATATCCCAGAAACAGCTGTAAGACTGTCTCTTTATAAATGTTCTGAAATCTTTCAGAGCCTTGGATTTTTATATATATATATATATATTCTGAAAGAGGAGATCTCAACAGATCTATTTGAATTTTGTGTAGATTATTTACTTCTACTGTTCTTATGGTAAAATTGAAAATGAGGGAAAGTGAAAAGCATTTTCGTCATTTAATGCTCTTGTCATCGTCATCATCATCGTCGTCGTTTAATGTCCACTTTCCATGCTGGCATGGGTTGGACGGTTTGACTGGGGACTGGCAAGCCAGAAGGCTGTACCAGGTTCCAATCCGATCTGGCAAAGTTTCTATAGCCGGATGCCCTTCCTAACGCCAACCACTCCGAGTGCAGTGGGGGGTTTTTACGTGCCACCGGCACGAGGGCCAGTCAGGCGGTACTGGTAACGACCACGCTTGAATGGTGCTTTTTACGTGCCACCAGCACAGGACCAGTCAGCCGGCACTGGCATTGACCATGCTTGAATGGTGCTTTTTACAAGCCTGGATTTCTGAAAAGGCAAAAACGCTGCACAAACAGCAAAGAAGATGTATACTGTTTATGGAGATGGTGTCATAGCTGAAAGTGTTGTTTGCAAGTGGTTTGCCAGGTTTAAAAAACAGAAAATCTTGGCCGGGAAGATCATAAACGTTTCAGCAGGTCTACAGTAAGCGATAATGAACAAATCGAGACTTTAATAAAGAATAATCCATGTTACACAAAGTGTGACATCACGGAGATTCTCCATATACCTCATGTGAGCATTATAAAGCATTTAAAAACACTTGGTTACATGAATTGCTATGATATTTGGGTGCCTCATAACTTAACAGAAGAAAAACTTAATAGAGTGCATTTCCATCTGTGATTCTCAGATGAAACAAAAATAATCCATTTTTGAAAAAAATGATCATGTGTTATGAGAAATGGATTATTTACAACACCGAGCGAGATCGTTGCCAGTGCCCCTGGACTGGCTCTTGTGTGGGTGGCACATAAAATACACCATTTGAGCATGGCTGTTGCCAGTACCGCCTGACTGGCCTTCGTGCGGGTGGCACGTAAAAGCACCCACTACACTCTTGGAGTGGTTGGCGTTAGGAAGGGCATCCAGCTGTAGAAACTCTGCCAAATCAGATTGGAGCCTGGTGTAGCCATCCGGTTTCACCAGTCCTCAGTCAAATCATCCAACCCATGCTAGCATGGAAAGCGGACGTTAAACGATGATGATGATGAACATAAAACTAAAAAGGTCCTGGGGAAAATGAGATGAATTCCTTCAGCAGGTTTGCATCTGAAGAAGGTGATGCTTAAACCTTCGAATTATCATTTATTCTGATCCCTGCAAAATTCTCTTAATGGGAAGAACTTCAATTCTTTAAAAGAGTGTGAAAACTACTTAGACTAGTCCATGACCTAGAAAGATGTTAAGTTCTAGGCTGATGAGATCATGAAGCTGCCTCAAAGATGCTGAAAGGTAGTGGAACAAAATGGGAAATATATAGCTGAGTAAAGGTATGTACAACTCTTTACTCTTTTACTTGTTTCAGTCATTTGACTGCGGCCATGCTGGAGCACCACCTTTAGTCGAGCAAATTGACCCCCAGGACTTATTTTGTTGTAAGCCTAGTACTTATTCTATCGGTCTCTTTTGCCGAACCGCTAAGGTATGGGGATGTAAACACACCAGCATCAATTGTCAAGCGATGTTGGGGGGGACAAACAAAGACACACAAACATATACACATACATACATATATATATACGACAGGCTTCTTTCAGTTTCCGTCTACCAAATCTACTCACAAGGCTTTGGTCAGCCTGAGGCTAAAGTAGAAGACACTTGCCCAAAGTGCCACGCAATGGGACTGCTGAATCCGGAACCATGTGGTTGGTAAGCAAGCTACTTACCACACAGCCACTCCTGTGCCTATCTAAATATCGTTAATGAATTTTACTTAAAAAATGCTATGCACTTTTTTTACCAGCCCAATAGTATGTCAAGGGGAGTGAATCTGATCTTTGGTAGTAAAGTGACACTTACTCAAGGTATGTGTCACGGTGGGACTGAAACTGAAACCACATAGTTGTGAAGCAAATTTTTTAGCCACACAACCATCTTGCACCTGTCATCACTATCTAATGCTATCTAATAACTCTTCTCTTGGTGCAACAACTGTACATCAATAACTACTGCCTTATCAAGCACAGTTACTCATCTTCGATTTGGCTGGCCAAACGACTCATAAAAGTTATATTTACCACCAACTGGCAGTCAGACTTATTTTGACCATCAGTCATATTTACTTGTTCAAATGTTTTCATTAATTATAATTGAGATGTAGTTTTGCAAGCAAGTATTTTTTGATGTTTTTTTAACTGGGCATTGAGTATTTTGATTATAGTGGCTAGCAGGAAATAGTCAAAAGCTTTGCTGAAGTCAATGGTAGTTAAAATGGAGGGGTCTTTTTCTGGTGTTGTGGAAATCAAGTATTTTTTGTGTACATTTCATGAGTAATGTGATAGGTGAGTGCAGTGATCTGAATTCAAGTTGTGAGTCAGAAAGAATGTGTAGATAGGTGATATCAAGGTTAATTTTTTAGGGTGTACCTATCAAGGTGCTGGATCTGTGTGGTGCAGTTTTGGTTGTGCTTTTATGTTCTAAAATTGTTATAATTTTGCTTGTTTGCAGATTCTAGGAAGTTGGCAGTGTTAGAACAAGAAATTCAAGATTGGATTGGTGAGTGCAATAAATCCAAAGGTGATATGTGTATATTTGGAGTATCATTAATTTCCTGAGGCTTCTGAATTCAGGTTTAGAAAGGCTAGGATGGACAAAATTCAACAAGAGGAGATGGGTGCTTATCTTCTTGAAGAGGGATTCTCTGCCTAGATTTGGCTTAACAATAGACATTTGGAAAGAACAAATACTATTAGTGGGCAAAAACAACTGATGCTGACAACAAGCAGTATAAATTTGGTGGAATTTTCAATTTGGATTAGCCATTAAAATAGGAGATGAAAATGAAAATTTACATTGTAAGCTATCTATAAGTGCTTCCTCTAACACTTTTATAGTAAGTAATAAGGAAAATAAGATTTAGCTGCCAACCTTTTTGTTTTGAATAAATTTTTACATTACCTTTACATCTGGTAATTTTGACAGCAACTTTCTCACAAATTGTTTCACTACCAGGTCTTGAGAAAACTGTTCAATATTTATAGTTCTCTCCTGTTAATAAAAAACAATATTTACTACTATACCAAACATGTAAATAAAAATAATCTTTTCTATTTTTGCAGAGTAAACAATATGATCTGTCTATGAAACACAGTAAAAATAGTTGCGGTCATTACAGTACCAACTAAAATTGGTTGTCAAATTTCTCTGTAATATACTATTATCTCAATACAGGAAAGGAGGCATTTTTTGAAAATTTAAATAATAGCATTTGTTGGAAGACTTGAAGCAAGATTGGGACTTGTTATATTCCAAGCTAATTGAAACGAGCATAATTCTGTGAACAGATAACTATAATAATGCTTGTAGTTATGACTCTATGCCCTGTAGCTAGCCTAGCATCTTAAATTTAGTGATATTATACAGTTGAATTACATCCCAAATTTCAGTCACTTATACATGAATTACGGCAAAAAGGGACTAAAGAACACTTAGGTATGAGTTATGAAGTCATAACTGAATATCTGGACCACAGAGAACTGAGACACATTGAAGACAGTCTTTACCTAGCCAAACTATGTCAGTATGGAGTTAAGATGTTAAATCTTAATAATGATATTTGAGAATATTTCCCATTGTACTACTAACAATATTATCCAACTTTTGGTATATTTTTCACATGTGTGTGCATGAAGATGATGACCAAAAGACAGCCTTTGCCAGGTGGCAGGCACAATATGCTATCTATCCCATGGGTACTTTCAACAGATACAACTTCGATGCAAGAATTTGGATCAAACTTTGGATCCTTATTTCCCTACAGATATTCAAGCTGAAGACATCCAATTGGTATGAGAAGGACTTCAAAGGTTAAAGGCACTGCCCATCGACTCTTAAAAAAAAATCATTTTCAAAAAGAAGAAAAGTTAAATGAACATAAAATACATTTCATACCCATAAATCAGAATGGACAGTGTGCTGGTTTAAAATACAAGTTAGTGTAAGGATCTGGACCAAAGTTAAATATATTTTAGATGGCTCCATTATACTTTTGATTGAAAGGACCTGGAAAATACAACAATGGAAAAAAAAATTAATTATTAAATTAAAAATAGTACACACAGGCACACACACATACATATGGCTATGTGATTAAGAAATTCATATAACAACCATATGCTTCAGGACTTAGTCTTATATTCTACAACATCTTAGGCAAGTAACATCTTTTATAGCCTTGGATTGATCAATGGATATATCTGCAAAACATTTTAGGGTTTACCTTCATCTCTGGGACCCCCATGAAAGTGAAGTGTTTTTCTTACAAATAAAACTATTAAGGAACTAAAGTAAACTAGTGCACAGTAGAGTGCCATAAAGCATCCAGTATGATGCTGTCACTATTTGGATCCACTAATTATTTTGACTACATTCCTTAATTAACCTGAGTAAAGTATGACTATTAACTACAAAAGTGTATCGAATATTAACAGAAGTAAATACATGAAACAATTACTTTTCTGCAAAATTATGGCCTTCTTCCTTGCATTTGACATCCTCTTGGTTATGGAGAGGTTATTGAACTCACTGACAAACTGTATTGTGCAGATGAACAATTATGAAAGTTTAACAATGGTATTTATTGCATAAAATCTTGCAGTTGAGGGTAGAAGGCTATTATTCTTTATTTGAAATACAATTAAACCTTGGGAGAGGCATTATGCCGGTAATAAACACACGCATTGGTTCAGTCCTTTATTAATTTATAAACAGTATTTAGTTTTTTTGTTAAATCATTTCATTGCTTTCTTGCAATCTCTTCAGTAACTTGTCTCTCCACTTCCATTTAAATAAATAAATGGAAGTGGAGAAACAAGTTACTGAAGAGATTGCAAGAGTGCAATGAAATGATTTAACAAAAAAACTAAATACTGTTTATCTATATATATAAAAATGAGAATGTGTGTCTGTCTGTGTGAATCCCTAAAACTCGAGAACTACGCAACCAATTTCATTCAAATTTTACAGATGCCTTACTTAAGGTTCCAGTTGTGTTTTAGTCAAAAAAATTTAACTTCTTGCAGAGTTCGAGCCCACGGCAACATAATATCTCCTCCACTATTTAAGTATTACGTGTCAAAAGTGAAACAAAAACACTCATGTCAAATACTTTCACTTTAAAAATGAAACTATTCCACTAACTGAAACAATCACATTTCGATACTGTAATGACAGATACTTTCAGAGAGAGAGAGAGATGTATATGTACACGTTATTCCACTAACTGAAACAATCACATTTCGATACTGTAATGACAGATACTTTCAGAGAGAGAGAGAAAGAGAGAGAAAGAGATGTATATGTATACATATACATGTATATGTACACGTATATGCATACATATATATAGATATAGATCTATATGCATACATGTATATGTATACATATGTGTAGATGTATATATATATATATATATATATATGTGTAGATGTAATATGTACACATATATACATATATATATATACATGCATACAGATATCTACACATATATACACCCATCACACACAAACACACACATTAATCATTTGTTTTCTTATTCAAAACTACGTCAAAAGTACTGAACGGATCTTTATGAAATTTGGAAATTATATTCTATGTATAACGGCCATAACTCCCATGAAAATTCATATATTTTTGATGTTGATGAAATTTTAACCCGAACATAACAGATGAGCATTATTTGTAATTCAACGGTACAACAGTGTAAGACTACCCTTTCAGATATACTTTCATTGTGATTTCTGCAATGTGGTGCATAAATTGTCAAGTAAATGAGACGCATCTTTGCCTCCACTGATTCACTTGCAAAGTGTTGAGTAAAATTATTTCGTTGCAGACCTCCTTTGGGTCTTTTTATTATCACTACGACACACATAGTCCCCAGTTGCTAACATTGATTTCAAGGCCCTCCTCGATGAGAGACTGGCATTCCACTTAATGTCTATGTTCCATGCTGGCATGGATTGGAGAGTTATTAATGTAGAAATATGGTATCGTAGCTACTAACAGTTGAGGGTTGCGTAGTCTAGACGGCGTTTTTAGATTTCATTATTCTCTTTAACCCGGGCAAAGCCGGATATTTCTGCTAGTAAATTAATAAAGGACTGAACCAGTGCGTGTGTTCATTACCGGCATAATGCCTCTCCCAAGGTTTAATTGTATTTCTTTCAACACACGTATAGACATCAAGAATCTTGCACACGAAATACACATACAAAATATTCTTTATTTGAAAATCATCAATTACGAAAACAAATTTAGCAGTTACAATGGCAAAGCTCAACACAACGATGCATTGGACCAATGAAGGAATAAGTGGAGAACAATATTATTCAATCATTGAAATGGCCATTTATTTAATGTCATTACATTTTTTGTTACATTATTATTATATAAAATTGTAAATGGTTTACCTTTTGTGAGATATTAATGAAAACAAAAATTTCCGCTTCAACGTGTTTACAGTTTCAAATTTCAGCTAGCTTTACACACAGTGACATTTTCGTATTCGCTGAAGAAGAAATTTAAACAACGAAAAAGTATACAGCTCTGAGAGTAATTAAAAGGATAATTTTAGACGTAGATCTATTGTTTCTTGGAATTGATGGTATGTCTAATACGCTCTCGTTCTTCGAATCTATCCAAACTTAAATTCGAAGCCAACCATAGGTAATCTTCCAGTATAAGGAGTAATTGTTTTCACCTCAATAGACGTCAGTGATTGGTTGAAATTACCGAAATACGACAATTTATTTACATGAAATAACTTCGAATACAAACATTTTATCTGTTCTATAACATAAAATATACAAGTATACGAAATTTGAAAGTGTTTCGGTACCAAAAACACTACATAAAACATAAATGAAAAGTGGTGCCCCTACAATTCAGATCCTATATATTATATGCATGTATATATTTATATACATGTATATTTATATGCATGTGTGTGTGTATATATATATATATATATATATATATATATATAGAGAGAGAGAGAGAGAGAGAGAGAGTAGTTGTATATTGCCAACTTAACGTGACAGTCCCAATAAGGGAATATACTACTGCTATTTAGCCCTAGGAAGCTGGACCGCTTCCTATCGGCCTTGACACATTTCTGTCTACCAAATCTACTCACAAGATTTTGGTCGGCCCGAGGCTATAGTAGAAGACACTTGCCCAAGGTGCCACAAAGTGGGACTGAACTGGGAACCATGTGGTTGGTAAGCAAGCTACTTACCACACAGCCACTCCTGCGCCTCTCTCTCTCTCTCTCTCTCTCTCTCTCTCTCTCTCTCTCTCTATATATATATATATATATATATATATGATTGACCGTTGACTGGACACTATTCAATTTTTTTTCTCCGTGTTTTTCTCCTTGTCTCCGTATTCTTTCTGTTGACGAGCGTAGCTCGAAACGTCAAAGACTTTCCGTATTCCCGAGCGTCATACTAATACATCCTTTTGTTATTTACACCACCTGTCCTCGTCTGTTGTTGTTTTTTCGTATATTTTCCCGTATATATATATATATATATATATATATATATATATATATATATATATATATATATATATATATATATATATATATATATATATACATATATATATATACAGATATATATATATATATTTGCGTCTCAGCCAAGTGGCTGCGGTCATGATGGAGCACCACCATGACTTTCCCTCCTTATGCTGTGCTCTCTACACGTTTCTTGCATGGCCCTTCTCCGCCAGATGATGCAGTCTAATCAAGACTTTCGATGGCACATCTGGTGTGTAAGAGAATTTGACATATCCCTTGTTCTGAATGTCCTCAGTATCCACCCTGCCAGTTGTCTGCACTTTGCTTTCAATTTAACAATGTGCATGTGAAATGATGCATCACTACACATGCTGATGTCCAGGTCTCTCACTGTTTGTGGTTCTGGGATTGCAGTACCTCCATGTCCTGTGTATGCCAGTTGGGGGGCACTTGTAGCCTTGTAGCGCAGTACTTGAAATTTTTTAACATTGAACCGCATATTATTTTGCTCTGCCCACTTGTATATATGCATTATATACATGTATATATATATATATATATATATATATATATATATATATATATATATATATATACACATGTATGTATATATATATACATGTATATATGCATATATATATGTAAGGGACGACCGTGCGAACTCAAAAAAGGAGAAATGGTGACGAATGGAAAAACAGACGACTCCTTTTATTTAAACGTGTCACACGGTCGAACACAAAAATATATATCTCAAAGATGATATACATGATATGTTATACGACGATAACATAGATGACCAGTAATGAAAGACCACAACCGTATAAGATGAGTAACAGAAATATTTATTGTAGCGTTAAAGATGTATGTCTGTGTGAGAGTGTGAATGCGACATAAGAACATAATCAAAGACAGGCCGTCGTACAAAGAAAAGTGTGTATGTGAGTGATACATGTGTGTGTATGTGAAATATTACAGCAGATAGAAAGAGAGTCAATAACACGTGAGCAATTTTATACCAGTTCTTGTGTACCCAATAGTATGAGTCTGTATGTGAAGTGAGGGGAGGCTGAGCGTGGCAGTGCTGATCACTAGTTGTGATGTCGTGGCATCGATGCCGGGCCGTGATTCTTGTTATACAGATGTTCGTCGTTCGTCGTTTGGCAGAGCTTATCACTAGTTGTGTTTTGGCTTCGATGCCAGGGCCTTGAGGACAGACGTTTATTGCAGGCTGAGATCTCTTGTCTGTTTATTATCCTGGTGAAGCTAAGTCACCTAACAGAATCGAAGAGAGAGAGATGTGTGCCGCGGTGGTTTAGTTTGGTGTACATAGAAAGTTGTGTTGACGCTGGTGGAGATTGATGCTTGGTAGTAATCGTGTTGGTCATGACGATGTTGCTGGATAGTAGTCGTAGACTCTTGTTGCTGATGTGGCGACGGCGGTGGTCATCGTTGGCTGGACGAAGCTGTTGAAGTGGTCGCTGGCTGATTGTTGCTGCTGCTGTCGTGTGGTACACGGAACAATCTCTAAGAGAAACTGAAACGAGACAAATTGTTGGGTATGAGTTGATCTATTTAAGGCGTTAAGAGGGCTCCAAGACGGTAGCAGAAAAACACTATCGCGTGACCTTATTAAGGGCTGTGATTGGTCAGTTTGCGTTCTGGCGGGAACGGTTCGAAGAAGTTGCCGATTCGAATAATGATCAGTCACGTGATGACAAGGTTAATGTTTTCCGCTACGTTCGCGTTTGTTTATATTTAAATGAGAAGAATGGCGATAGCAGTTTTGTATCTAGTGACGATAGGTAGTTTCACTAGATATATATATGTGCATACATTTATATATTTATATATATATGTATATATATATTTATGTATATATATAATGTATATATTTATATATTTACGTATATATGCACATGTATGTATGTATATATATATATATGCATATGTTTATATATATATCTGTATATCTGTGTTTGTATCCCCACCATCACTTGACAACCGATGTTGCTGTGTTTGCATCCCCGTAACTTAGCCTGTTTGGCAAAAGAACATCGATAGAATAAGTACTAGGCTTACAAAGAATAAATCCTGGGATCGATTTCTTTAACCAAAGGCGGTGCTCCAGCATGGCCGCAGTCACATGAGCAAAATAATTAAAGCAATAAAAAAAAAGCATGCCATTTTAATCTCGTGCAGTGCCAGGTATCTCTGCTAGTCCGATATAAAGCTGTATTGGTAACATCTTATTTCATCAATAATATTATATTAAGTTGGCAACTAAGTTACCGCCATTTTTTTAAACTTTGGAATTTATTGCGTTTTTAAATTTTGGAATCTATCTTTTTCGAGAATTCTATTTTTGAATCACTTTGGAATCTTTTTTTTTTTTTTCTAGCTAATTTTAGTTAATTTTTGTTTATTTTCAGATCATTAAAATGGAATGTCAAGTTAAGAAAAAAGAAGCTTTTTGGACATCTCCTTTTTGCTTTTAATCAAGGTTCTAAGGCCGCAAAAGCTGCTCGCGACATTTGTGCTGTGTATGTAAAGGATGCTATAGCTGAAAGAACCGCTCTTGATTGGTATGCCAAATTCAAAAATGGAGTAATAGGCAGTGAAGAGAAGCCGTCATAAGAAAACTTACGTTAAAAATAACATGCACACGATTTTTTTCTCTCAATAGAAGTAAATTCCAAAGTAAACGTTTCTAGTAGAGAAGTAGAAGAGAACAGAAGCAGCGTATAACTTCATTAGAAATCTACGGATGCACATACGCACATAATAGAGAAAAATGAAACAATTATGGACGACTTGCTCCGAAACACCACCGAATGGGGAACACTTCTCAAAAATAACCTGCAGTTGTTTCCTTCAAAATTCCTACATGCTCGAAATGTACATACATCAAGGTATATTCGTAGAAAATTTCATGAAAAAATATTCATTTTCCTGGAAGTTAAGAGGAATTTAAGTGGACTCTGTTGGAATTTCCGAAAATTGTCCCCCACCCCCATTCCAAAACACTTTCACCGAAAATTTTTGTATATTCGGAATCTACATAATAAATAATATATGCATAGAAAATTTCATTAAAAAATATTCATTTTTCTGAAAGTTATGACCTTCCAAAGTCGGGGGGGGGGGTACAACTCTGTAGTTATGCCAGAACATGTAGGTTGAAATGGTTGTTGCTTCTCTCACCTAATTTATAGTCGAGATCCAACTGATGTCTGCTCCTCAAGTTTCAAAGACTGTTTCATATCTCCCTTGGATCGGAGTGACTGGGCAGTCAATATGAAGCGGTCTGTGTTTAACATATACCTAACATGCTGGGTATATAGGGAATTCTTGATATTCTTATCAATGCAATATAGACACTGTTCTGATTTTCTTTTAAAGGGCAGTAGGTGGCAGAAATGACACAACGCTGGACAAAATATTTCTTGGTATTTAAGAAAATCCATTATCAATTAGAGGTGCACTAAACAGAAATATAAATTGTGTACAATTAAATTTAATACGTTCGTGTACACTCAAACGCAGAAAGACTCTTGGTGTGGAAATTTTCTCGGGAGAGAAATCCTTCTTATAGACAGTAGGTGTGAAGAACACATCACTCGGCTCGGAGAGATAGAGGAGAGAGAAAAAGCGAGCGAGAGATATAACAATTGATAGATAGATAGAGAGAGAGAGAGTGAGAGAGAGGGAGAGAGAGAGAGAGAGAGAGAGAGAGAGAGAGAGAGAGAGAGAGAGAGCGGGTATTATAACGAAAATCGAACTTAAACCGAACAGAGAAAAACCTTTTTCATTATCCATTCAGTTAGTGCATTTGGCATTTGGTATACCACGAACGAAGTCGAAGACAATTATGGAGTCATCACAATTTGATTATTGTTACAATGTTAGTGTTCGTGCCTGGTAAACTGATAGATATACCAAGATGTATGATAATTATTTGTGCACAACTTGACAAACACTGCTTTCAGGTAGTTGCAACATCAAAAACAACAGGCAACATTGTATGTGCGTGTATGTGCGAGTGTAGGAATATATGTACGTATGTATCTATTTGTCTATTTACTTATGTGTGATAATATACAAATATTTACAGAGATATTTACGAAAGAAGTCTACATGACATTCAGCAAAACTGCTGTGTAGACATGGTCTTAAATATGGCAACTCGATGTTAAAATATGCAGTATCACAGTCATTGACTCAAATGGCGTCCTTTGATTATTCACATACCAACGAAGGTAAAATAGTAAATGTGTTCGCTAAATGTCAAGGTTGGATATAGGTAAAAATCTTTCTTTTGTTATAACTTATATAAGCGATGTAACATCAGTTTGTATTTGGTCTTGCAATTTTATGTTCAAGAAGACAACAGCAAACATTTTCAAGTTTTAGTTGTTTTGAATTATATTTCCATCCCACCCCCACAGTTATGGAACCAGGTGCTGATATTATGAATAAATACGTACATGAAGTCATGTTCATGTTTAATAAACATATATTTAGTATTACTGTGAAAATAGAACCCGTAGGTCAAATTTAAAAAAAAAACAAAATTGGTGGTAGTTTGGGATGAGTTTCACACCGACCAGTTTTGTCATGCACCAGAGATCAATTATTTTTGTCATCCAAGTTATTGAAGTTAATATATATGGAAGACATATACACCAGATTCGTAACCAATTACGTAAGCCTCGATCTTCCTGTTAGTTTCCGTTGTTCTCAGAATTTACACTTAAAATTTGTTAGTCCACCCTGTCAAGTTCGCCATCGTGACAAACTCAAGGCCCGCGCATCACATCCGGCTCGACGCATAATTATATCCGGCCATTGAGAGAATTTTAGGCAAATATTTTTTAATGGCCCTGCAATATGAAGTGCAAACCACAAATTTCCCAATTTAGCAGCCATGTCGAACGAAAGGCTGTCTGAGAGCATTCCTGCGTTGATAAGAACAAGTTAAAATGAAAGTTGTATAGTGCTTGAATGTTTGTCATTACAGTAACTTAGCAGCATCTTGTTGCGCATTTTTGATTGGTGCATAAGACATGAAAGTAGTGTAGTACCCGGATATTGCATCACACTATCTCGCTTATGCCATATCAATCAGACTACTGTCGGTAGATGCACACCCTTAATTTTAAATCAAAGCTAGCCGTTAAAATGGCCAGGAGAAAAGTTGATTCTGAAAACAGAGCCTTTCAAAGCCGCTGGGAGGCTCAATAGATGTTTACCGATATTGGCGGCAAACCTGTGTCTTAATTTGTGGAGACAATGTGGCTGTGATCAAGTAATATAATCTAAGACAGCACTACGAGACAAATCGAAAAACTTGAATGCTGAACAGAAGCTACAGAAGGTAGAATTGAAGAGGAATCTAGCATCACAGCAGACGTTTTTCACCGAAGCAAAATCACAAAGTGAAGCCGCCGTGAAAGCAAGTTTTATGGTGACAGAGGAAATCATCAAATCAGCTCAACCATTTACTGAGGGAGAATTTCTGAAGAATTACATGATGAAAGTGTGTGACGTCTTGGGTCCAGACGAAAAGCAGATGTTTGCAAATGTAAGCCTTAGCAAAAATACAATTGCTGATCGAGTTTGTGAGATGACCACTGAAACACACCAGCACCGTTGTCAAGCAGTGGTGGTGGTGGTGGGGAAACACAGACACAAAGACACACAAATATATATATATATATATATATATATATATATATATATATATATATATATATATATATATATATATATATATATATATATATATATATATATATATATATATATATATATATATAATATATAATATAAAATAATATGTATTCTTGTTTTTTATATTATTCATTTGGTTTTTTTAAAGATTATTTTTAATAGATAACTTATTTAACACTAAATTATTTAGAAGTTAGAGTATCATTTCAACATAATATTAGACTTCGATTTGAATAGTGTTGATATATTTTCGATTATTTTTGATTAATAATATTTGATTAATAATTAGTCTTTATTGTTTATAATATCGTTAAAGGTTTTTTTTATTAAAACTTAGTATATATAAAGTTTAATCTTTCATTCTTAATAATTTTTTTCATTCTTAATTTTTTTATTCATAATTTTTTCATTCATAGTTTTATTTTTATTTCTACGTTTGTAGAAATAAGTATTCTTGTATTTTTCTATTATTCAATTGATTTTTAATGATAATTAAATAAACGTTTTTAGTTTTAAATAGTATAGCTTTAATTATTACACCGGTTAAATATGTACTAATATTATCTTTATTATTATTTTAACCTTAAACTTCGTTCAAATTGTATTTATAACGATAATAATTTATGTAAGCTAGTTTTTGTATATAATATACATGTTAGCATATATTATAATGGATGAAGGGATGATTATGGAATGTTTATTATTTTGATATTTTTAATAATTTTTCTATCTTTATAAAATAAGTATTTTATATAAATTCATTTGGTACTTATTGTTGGTTGATATATATATTTATTTATTATAATTATTGCTCTATTTAAGACCTGACGATTAGCTGTATTTTTGAATAGAATTTATTTTCGATAATTTTAATTGATTTTAATCGATTTAAATTTCCTTTCTATTTGAAAATTAGTTATGAAACACGTGTAGTCATTTTATTATCTTTATCTTATGATATTTACTTTGTATTATATTATACTCATTCATTGTGCTTTTAATTATTAATTTTTCTATATGTGATAGTGGATTTTCATCGATGAGTTCATGAAACTTGGTTCTTTTCCCTAAAACTATATATTTATATATATTTTAATCTGTAAAGCTCAATTTAATTTTAATTTTTTATAAATTGATTTTAATTGAGTTTTTACCTGTAATTTTGGATTTTGTCCCTAATAATATTATAATTATATATATATATATATATATATATATATATATATATATATATATATATATATATATATATATATATATATATATATATATATATATATACTAACTTCCGGTCAGCCATTGTTATGATCGGCCATTATTATGATTGACCGTTGACTGAACACTATTCAATTTTTTTTCTCCGTGTTTTTCTCCTTGTCTCCGTATTCTTTCTGTTGAAGAGCGTAGCTCGAAACGTCAAAGACTTTCCGTATTCCCGAGCGTCATACTAATATATACTTTTGTTATTTACACCACCTGTCCTCGTCTGTTGTTATTTTTTGTATATTCTCCCATATATATATATATATATATATATATATATATATATATATATATATATATATATATTAGAAGGTTTGGAGGTGATGTACAGGAATTATATATTAGAACAAATAATAAGGTACTCAGATATCTGGATGGTTGTACATTTACAAATTTTTATTAATATGTCACATTTTATAAATTAACATTTGCATCTATTCTATAGAAGGTTTAAATCACCGCCAATTTCGGTCTTTTTTGCAGGAAATAAATAAGGTGACATGCCTTATCATACAGAGTTGCTGTGGTTAAGTCGGAGAAAAGTTCGTTCTCAGCAGAGTTTTCCTGCTGATCAAGGAAATCTTTCAGTTCATGGACAGCAAAAGAAAAGACTCCACAGTTTTGCGTGCTGAAAAGTGGAAAGGTGAGTTGGCGTTTCTGTCTGACATAACTACTCATCTCGTCGCCTTGAACCTGCAGTTTCAGGGACGGGACCGCTTGATCACTGATATGCATGATGTAGTGAAGACATTTTAAGTGGAACTGTGCTTATGGGAAACACAAATGTACCCATGCAACTTGACTTGTCTCACTTTCTTTGTTGTAAAGCAATGTTGAACCAAGTCAGCGCCATATGGTGTTCCCAAATGCACACTTTGCCGAAAAACTGAGCTCACTCCGCGCTGAGTTCGTCGGCGTTTTTACTGATTTTGAAGTACAGAAAAGTAATTTCGAGCTGTTTTACAACACATTTGCCATCGACGTGGGAACTGCACCTGTACATTTGCAGATGGAACTCATAGAGCTGCAGTGTAATGGGGCACTAAAGACAAAGTACGACACTGCGGGGCCTGCACAGTTCACTTAATTTCAGTCCTAAAGAAACGCCCCAGCTTCGTCTACATGCGGCTCGAACCTTGAGCATGTTTGGTAGCACATATCTGTGTGAGAAGCAGTTCTCTGTGATGAAGATTAACAAAACATTACACAGGAGTGTGGAGTGGAGGCGCAATGGCCCAGTGGTTAGGGCAGCGGACTCGCGGTCATAGGATCGCGGTTTCGATTCTCCTGAAGAAGTCCAGAGCAGCTTGAAGCATTCTTGTACAAGTGCCGTCAATTTTCTTTTCGAGACCCTTTGTTAGAGTCATGGTTGTTTAGAGATGGAGAAAAAAAGAAAAGAAAAGGAAAAAGAAAAAGGAAAAGAAAAAAGAAATGAGGTATTGTGGACGTCAGCGCCCTATGAACATGTTATTGAAAATCGGCCCAGGTTAACATTATCATCAGGTCCTTGGGTACCACTTTTCCTTTCATCTGTTGTGGGTGGGGTCAATAAAATAAGAACCAGTTAAACACTTAGCCTCTCCCCCCAAACTTGCTGGCCTTGTGCCAAAATTTGGAACCAATATAACAATATAATCTATCTATCTGTCTGTCTATCTACCTACCTGCCTACTTACCCACCGATCCATCTTTCTACTCATTTCTGTGTATTATATACAAGGCAGGGAATTGGCTGAATCGTTAGAGCGTCGGTTAAAATGCTTTTCTGTATTTCTTCCAGATCCTAAGGTTCTGAATTGAAAAACCTATCGAGGTCAGATTTACCTTTTGTTCTTCCGGGGTCGATAAAAATAAATACCAGTAAAATACTGAAACAGATAGTATATTTAACTGTCTTCCTTCATAATTGCAGGCCCTGTACCTGAATTAGAAATTATCATATACAGTATATTATAATTGCATCTACATATACACGTACACACTTACATACAGATATACATGCATAATGCAAAACATATATACACACATACATACATACATACATACATACATATATATATATATATATATATATATATATATATATTTATATATATACATATATATAGGCGTAGGAGTGGCTGTGTGGTAAGTAGCTTGCTTACCAACCAC